>NC_065451.1:180394328-180697081 GCF_917563875.1 Diabrotica virgifera virgifera
CTAAAAAAGAATAGTGTCTTGCATAATTTTCAACATGGTTTTACATCTTCTAAGTCTACAACTACAGCTCTTGCAAATTTCGTCAGCTTAGTGTTGGATGCTTTGGACAGACGAGAGAAAGCATGTGGTTTATTTCCCGATTTGTCCAAGGCTTTTGATACTTTGGATCATAATTTGTTGCTAATAAAACTTGAGAGGATTGGTATTCGTGTTGTAGTTCTAAAGTGGTTTACTTCCTACCTAGAAAATAGAAGGCAAAAAGTAATGATAACATCTAATGGACTTGTAAACGAATCAAACACATTGGATATCCATTATGGTGTCCCTCAGGGTAGTGGGGTATTGGGTCCTCTACTTTTTATAGTATATATTAAGATATAGCTTTGGTAACTAATTCACTGAGTGGAGCCAACATCATCAGTTATGCGGATGATACCAACATTCTAGTCACAGCAACATCCGATCAAAATTTGCAAAATAAAACTACACAGATACTATCCACCATCAACAGTTATTTCTTATCCAACAAACTAGTTTTGAATGAAGAGAAATCAAATTATATGATTTTTACGTCAAATAATTTATTAAACCATCAAGCCACTATATACAAGGATCAATAGATAAAACAGACTGCACGAAGTTGCTGGGGGTCCTGTTAGACAGTAATTGTAAATGGTTAAACCACATTTCTAATTTGAATTCCAGATTAAGTAGCGCATGTTATGCATTGAGAATTCTTTCACGTCTCTTTAATACATCAAGATTAAAAATAGTATACTTTGCCCATTATTACTCGATAGCCAAATATGGCATTGAAGTCTGGGGTTGTACCTTTGAATTAAAGCAGATATTCGTACTTCAGAAAAGAGCTATTAGGATAATGTATAAAATGAGATTTAGAGATTCTTGTAGAGGCATCTTTGGACAAAACAATATTTTTACAATTCCTGGTCTGTATATATTTTCGTGTATAATGTATTTACATTGCAAAATTTATGAATTTAATAAATTTCAATTTAACCATGTTTATTCAACAAGATTCAGAGACAATCACTTTATGCTTCCACAACATCGTTCTGTTTTGTTGGAAGGTAGCACACATTATGCAGCCGTAATAAGTTTCTTTAACAAATTGCCAATAGATATACGAATGAATTTACATCAGCCAAATTTTCGGAGATGTGTACATCAATACATTTGTGAGCTAGAGCCATATTCTAAAAATAATTTTAAGTATGTTTTATCGTATTTATTAATTCATATACTTTTAAGATGTATGTCTGTAACTTTGACTTGTCTTATACATGTACTTTGTATAATGTCGCATGTGATCAATAAAGACTTGACTTGACTTGACTTGAAAGGGTGATACCTGGAGAAATCGGAGAGAAGAGGATATGGCACTACTGATGAGAGGGAAAAGACCTCCGAAACCGGTATAGACACTTCTTGCACTCTCCGATTGAACCAGAGTATTATGCAGCTGCTGCATTTTTGTGTTGCAAAGAAATTGAAAATGTTTATACATTTTTAATTTAATTATTGTTTATAAGTTGTCTGTAAAGCTCTTGCTCATAAAGTAAAAAAACATAAAAAGAATTCAAATAAAATTTGTTCCCTAATAAGAAACTATAGTATTTTTACTACAAAAGCAAGATTACGTAGGTCAAAATTTCTGACGTAAAAGCACTGTCAAAACATTACAATGTGACATCATCATGGCCACGTTAATATCATTACTTGTCAGATATTTTTCTTTGTTTTTGTTTACTATAAAAATAATATCTATAATTTTATAACTTATAATTTCACTTTATTCTAATTAATGATGCCAATCGGACTTCATCAATAATTGTCGAAATATATTAATCATATGCCAAAATATTTGTTAATGTTAACGAAAATAATGATATTCGATAACATCAATTCTAGAATTGAAATTTGTGTAGCACAGCTAAAATACGACACCAACAAGAAACTGCCCGATCTTGTATAAGCGTCCACATGGTATTTTAATAAGAAAAACGTAATCGCGATTACATTGAGAATTGTAGAATTATTATATTAATTAAATTACCACAGACATTTATTATTATCAATAATATAAATTTTCTAAAACAATTATTTAAGTTCAGTATTGCAAAAAATAATAATTTTAGTTAAATATTTTAGATATTCATACACTACTCATAATGACATAAACGTGGCCATGATGAAAAGTCACATTATAAAGTTTTGACAGTGCTCATACGTCAAAAATTGTGACCTACGTAATCTTGCTTTTGTAGTAAAAATACTATAAGAAAATGGCGTTTATCAAACTTAAATTCAATAATTATAACTTAATATATTATAAAATTTGTTCCTAATGCAAAGTGCAATTTGCAAGATAAGAATAATTTGAAGCTTTTTCGATCGTAGGTAACACGGCCTCTACGCAAACAAATGAACTTAACAAAGTTTGTTTTACTTTATCTTTATTTGTATTAAAATTATAGCCGTTTGAAATTATAATTTTCCTAAAAAAATTACCTTAGTTTATAAGGGTCTTAAGCAATAGATAAGCGATAGAAGAACTCAAAAGGAATGTTTAAGCTTATAGACCAGGACGCATCTGTAAAAATATTAGGACATTTGGACGTTGAGAGGTGACTTAAATTTTTTTGCAGAAATTGCTTGAAAATAACTCAAATACATAATAATATGTGAGTTATCCTCCCTCTCAAAAAGGTCCGGAACATTGTTTAAATAATCAAAATGTCAAAAAATTAAGGAAAAATTCGATTTTTTTCTTCGTTTTTTGATTATAACTTTAAAAGTATTCATTTCCGAGAAAAGTTGTACTAACCTAAAAGTTGCGTATATAAATTTCCTATAATATAGAATTAGTTAAAAATTTAAAAAATAGTCACCCTTGTTACAAAATAGCAATGATTGCGAAAAAAACATACAAAAACAAGTATTCGCATTTTACGTTTTTAAACCATTTATGCTACACTTAGGACCTTCATATTTCACCCAGAAAAACTTTATGATACAGTAAAATAATACTGTAAATTTCATTAAGATCTGTTCAATAGATTTTGCAAAATAAACATTAATTATTGGTGCTACGCGCAGGACAGCGGATAGTTTGCTCTGATTGGTCATTCCAATGGCCTTTGATAATGATTTATACATTTTAATTTTTATTACATTTCGATGTAAATAAATAAATTTGTTTATTGCAAAAAAAACACATACTCTGTCCTTTGAAATAACACTTTTATTAGCAAAAACTTTCTTTGTTCATATATTTTAACTTAGAGAATAAAAGTTTATTATTTTTAAATATATGCAATTGTTTAAACAATATTTCACAAACAGTAATAAAATTAGTTTGATCTTTGTGGAATTAAAATATTAAAATACAACAAAATATAGAGTAAGAAATAATAGATAAAGATTGGAAGAAATTTTGGTGGAAATCAACTTGTGTGAATCAAACACCGCTGTCCTGCGCGTAGCACCAAAAATTAATGTTTATTTAAAAAATTTCCTGACGCCGTGGTAATTAATCGATTTTAATTTTGCAAATTGCAAATGAAAGGTACAGTACACTTTTATAAGCAAAAAAAAATTCAACTTGCTATCTTCTTCATTTTCGGTCCTGTAACATTTTGAAAAAATGAATTTTTTTTGCGAAAGCTGGATTGCGAAATTTATTTTGCAAAATTTATTAAACCGATCTTAATGAAATTTACCTTATTGTTTTACTGTATCATAAAGTTTTTCTGGGTGAAATATGAAGGTCCTAAGTCTAGCATAAATGGTTGAAAAACGTAAAATGCCAATACTTGATTTTGTATGTTTTTTTTTTCGAAATTATTGCTATTTTGCAACTAGGGTGACTATTTTTTAAATTTTTAACCAATTCTATATTGTATGAAATTTAATTACGCAACTTTTATGTTAGTGCAACTTTTCTCGGAAATGAATACTTTTAAAGTTATAATCAAAAATCGAAGAATAAAATCGAATTGTTCCTTCATTTTTTGCCATTTTGATTATTTAAACAATGTTCCGGACCTTTTTGAGAGGGAGGATAACTCAAATATTATTATTTGATTTATTTTCAAGCAATTTCTGCAAAACAATTTGAGTCACCTCTCAACGTCCATCTCAAAACAGATGCGCCCTGGACTATTAGGAAAATGTTCATATGTTTAATTTTGGTCAAGAAATCGATGTTTTAATAACGCGCTCTGAAGCACAAGATGGGCTCACAGAGTAAAGGTTCGCGCGCTAACCTCTAGATGCAAATTATAATTTTGATGTGTATACGATATCTTCATTTTTTATTTTTAAAGTCCTAATATAATTTTATTATACAGAGAGGATCTAAATTATGAAATAAATTCATTTTCTCTAAAATGGACGACTTTAGAGAAAAATCTCGAAACAGGTCGATTTTTATTTTCAAATTACAATTTTTTGGCATATATTTCATAATAGTGACGTCATCCATCTGAGCGTGGTGACATTTTTTTAAATGGGAATAGGGGTCGTGTGACACCTCATTTGAAAGGGTGTTCAATTCTCTATACAGTAATATAAACATTAATATCATTATTTATACAGAGTGGCCAAAATAATAATTTTTGAATTGAATTAATTTACGAAAAAAGAAGAATGTATGCAATTTATTTAACTCAAAATACATTCTACCACCGTCAGAAAATAGAAAAAAAATCAAAGGGACGTTCCCTAGGTTGGCTGTATACCATATAGTTAAAAAGCTCTAACAAGAAGTAAAACCACTTCTATGTAAATTGATATATTTAATAAAACTTAAAAAATCCCAATGGATTGAATAAAATATGTCCAATTCAGAACGTTTTCAGACCTATCGGTCCATCATCAGTGAATGTGCATACTTGCTAAATAGCCCCAGAACCAAACAATGGTTGAATTTAAAATTCAATTTACATTATTTAAAAATAATATTTAATATTTAATATTATAGCCTGTTTAATATTATTTTTAAATAATGTTAATTGAATTTTAAATTCAACCATTGTTTGGTTCTGGGGCTATTTAGCAAGTATGCACATTCACTGATGATGGACCGATAGGTCTGAAAACGTTCTGAATTGGACATATTTTATTCAATCCATTGGGATTTTTTAAGTTTTAATAAATATACCAATTTACATAGAAGTGGTTTTACTTCTTGTTAGAGTTTTTTAGAAAAAAATTGTTTAATTGGCAAATAAGCATTGCTTTTCGCATAAATTAAATGTTCAAACTGCCAAGAGGTAGGTGAGGCTGTTTGGGATTTAATTTAAGCGAAAAGAAATATTTATTTGTAAAATAAACATTTTTTTCTATTTACTGACAGCCGTATAATTAATTTAATTCAAAAATTGTTTTTTTGGTCACCCTGTATAAATAATGATATTATCGTTTATATTACTGAATAGAGAATTGAACACCCTTTAAAATGAGGTGCCAGACGACCCCTATTCCTATTTAAAAAAAAGTCATTGATTACGTCATTACGCTCAGATGGATGACGTCACTAGTATGAAATATATGCGAAACAATTGTAATTTAAAAATAAAAATCGATCTGTTTCAGGATTTTTCTCCAAAGTCGTCCAATTTAGATAAAATGAATTTATTCCATAATTTAGATCCTCTCTGTATAATTCTTATACATAATCAAATCATCATACATTACCTCGTATCACTTTTTGTTCGATTTTTTATAATAATTTAGAAAAAAGAACATGAATAACTAAAATTTCAGATATATAACGTATACAAGGAAGTTGTTCCTATTTATTAATACTATTTTGCAAACATCTTCTTTCGCATATCTGCCTTGAGATATACAGGAAATCTGAGTATTTTTTATATCTACATAAGATTTTAGAGGATTTTTTACAGTTACAAGGTGGTACTAAGTCTGTTCTTGGAGACATTCAAATTGAAACTTTTTGGAGCTTCAGAGTCTCATTATCTATGTGATATCCATATAGAAATGGATTGAGTTCCTTTGCAGCCTCATCTTTGCAAATAAAACGAGCATTTTTTGTGGCGGCGTACACACAATTGACGTGTTTTGATATTACCTATGGTACAGAGAACCTATGGTATTATCTACCATTGGAATAATATACCTAGCTGTTCCAAATTGTCCACATTTTGGAAAAGTAAAACCAGCATTTTTGAAAGAAAATTCTCCCTCACGTTTACTGAATATGTTCTACACCCTGATAGGTTTTCAGGCGTCCTGTTTTGTTTAAACCAAATGAAGAAGGATACTAATCTGTTGAATATATTGCAGTATTGTAATATTTACATTAAATCAGTAAATAGTGTATGTTTTACTATATGCGTATATTTGAAAAAGGTCAAAGTTGTAAGATATACTAACTATTTGATATACCTGGTAGAAAAATTTTTTTTTGGAATTGACCACATTTTACATGCAAAAGACATACGTTATATATTCACCTTGGGTATATTATGTATGGCAGTTTATGTATTTATACAGGGTGTAACGAAAATACAGGTCATAAATTTAATCACATATCCTGGGACCAAAAAGAGTTTGATTGAACCTAACTTACCTTAGTACAAATGTGCATATAAAAAAAGTTACAACCCTTTGAATTTACAAAATGAAAATCGATTTTTTCCAATGTATCGAAAACTGTTAAAGATTTTTTATTGAAAATGGACATATGGCATTCTTATGACAGTAGCATCTTAAGAAAAATTTATAGTGAAATTTGGACACCATATAAAAATTTTATGGGGGTTTAGTTCCTTTAAACTCCCCAAACTTTTGTGTACGTTCCAATTAAATTATTATTGTAGTACCATTACTTAAACACAATATTTTTAAAACTTTTTGGCACTTGTACTTTTTCGAAAAGTCAGTTTTTATCGAGATATTTTGAATATTTGTCAAATCCACCACATATTTGTATATGGTTAAGTACGATTATGGAGACTTGGTAATAATATGAAAATTTATGTATGATTTACATTTTTAGGTATATTTTGAACCGTATTAAAAAAGAAGCCACATCTCGATAAAAGTTGCCTTCTCGAAAAAATACAAAGAGGCAAAAAAGTTTTAAAAACATTTTGTTTAACTAATGGTATCGCAGTAATAGTTTAATTGGAGCGTACACAAACATTTGGGAGGTTTAAAGGAACAAAAGCCCCATACAATTTTTATGTAAACATATTAAAAAAGAAGCCGCAACTCGATAAAAACTGCCTTATCCAAAAAATACTGAGAGCCAAAAAAGTTTTACAAATAGTAAATTTAACTAATGGTACCACAATAATAATTTAATTGGAACATACAGAAAAGTTTGGGGGGGGGGTTTAAGGGAACAAAGCCCCCATAAAATTTTTATGGGGAGCACAAATTTCACTATAAATTTTCTTTAAGATGCTCCTGCCATAAGAATGCCGCATATGCATTTTCAATAAAAAATCTTTAATAGTTTTCGATATATTCGAAAAAATCGATTTTCATTTTGTAACTTCAAAGGGCTATAACTTTTTTATGTGCATATTTGTACTAAGGTAAATTAGGTTCATTCGAACTATTTTTGGTACCACAATATGTGATTTAAGTTATGACCTGTATTTTTGTTACACCCTGTATATTTAAATTTTTTATATGCTGTGTTTACCGGCAATACCTTAGTGACTTCTTTGTTCAAATCGTGACTTTATGGTAGCAAGCAAAGTCATGATGTGAACAAGTCAGATTCGAGCTCAATGGTACCTAGAGCATGAAACATTGAATATTTTAAATATCCATGTTTAATTTCACATTTTATTTCTATGTTCCTATGACGGATTAATTTTAAAGGGTTTTTACCCAATTATTTTTTATTTTGGTGGTTAGCATGTTAGATTCACGCAAACACTGATGATAATCGGTCAACCGAGTGAAAACTAGTTCTGTTCTGTGATGTAGCCCTGTATAGGGATTTTAACAAATATACCTCTTATAAAGGATTTTATGGTTTTTTGTAATAAATGGTATACAGCCAACTACAAGAAATTTTTTCCTCGTGGATCCGTAAGAAACTTGTACTTTTACAAAATGGTTTGATTTTCCACAGTAAACCTTTTTTCCTTTCCTTCAAAAACTGTATCAAACTCCAATCTTAACAAACTGGTAATATATTAATATAATGACATACGATAAATGTCATTAGAATATAAATATTTTTCCCTTATTCCGCGACAATGAGCTGGCCAAATACCCAAGTAGGTATATGCCAATAAACTAAAGAAGGAGAAGAAGAATATACCTAAATATAACCATAATCATAACTATATCATATATAACTATGTGACGTCACGGGTCGTTTGAACTATTTTATACCGCAGAAGACTTTAAATTGATATTTCTAAGTTATTACGAGTTTTTGAAGAGTGAAATTTGGGAAATCTCATTTTTAAACAAAACTGAACATTGTTATGTAATAAAAAAATGTGCAACTTCCCTATTGTACACTTCGCGTCAAAAAAAACTGGTACAACTCTTATAACCGAAAATCGTGTTTTTCGAGTTGTGTAAGTTGATCTTGTCACAAGTGTCATTCTAATTTCTAGGGCAACGTTGCCAGTTCAACGAAAATATTATATCAACCTAAGTAAAAACGGGACTGTGCGACAGACCGCATTTTTTAATATACTAAAAACTAAAACAATTGTAATTTTCCGCCATCTCAATTAAGTATGCATACATTGATTCGTGTTTTATTATAATTTATGAAAATATTTCAATTCAAAAATATTGATAGATAATAAATCTTGACATGACTTTAAATTATTATGTTTAACGTCAAATCGAGGGGTGTGATTGGTTTCTCGTAAATTGTAGGACAAAACTGCATTAAGTTGTGTAGAATAAATAAAACACACTGGAAAAATTAAAAATTAAATTTGAAATTAATACAAAATGAATAACTTTTACAGTGAACAAGTGTGGAATTTAAATATATGTATTACAATTCGAAATATACATTTTAAACGTTATTTTTTTGTATTTAGATTTAGTGCAATTCCGTCATCTGTGATGGCAACAACGACGTGATTCACGACCAATAATTGTCAATCTGAACACAGGTTTACATTGGGAAAAAAAGTGTACCAGTTTTATATGACGCGAAGTGTACCTATTAACAAGAAAGGACACCAAACATTTTGTGATAACTACAGAAACATTACCGTGCTAAACGTAACCTACAAAATATTGGCCTATATCCTTTACCATCGACTGTTAGAATATTGTGAAAATATAATAAGCAAACTCCAGTGTAGGTTTCGCAAAGAATAGTCTACTATCCATCAAATATACCTTCTAAATCAAACTTTGAAAAAACATATGAGTATGAAATTGATACTCACAATTTTTTGTGGATTTTAGATGTGCCTATGACAGTGTAGACAGAAACGCATTATACAAAGCCATGGTAGAATTTAATATCCCAATACACTTAATGAGGTTGGTGAAAGCACCCCTCTCCACAGTCAAGTGTAAGGTTAGTGTGCAGAATGGAATATCAAGAATTTTCCAGACACAAAAAGGACTTCGACAGGGAGATAACCCATCGTGTCTTTAATTCAACATTGCAATAGATAAAAGCTATTAGAGGATCTGGAATATCAACAAGACTGTGCAACGCCTCGCCGCTCGTGCGCGGACGCTACGTTGTTACGCCGGTTGTCGGATGACAACAAAGGCGTAGCCCGCTATGCTCAAGAGGAGATGGGGGGGGGGGGGGGTTCGTTGAGACTTCTCTTTCAACCTTAATATAGATGTAAACTGGGCGCCAGGCAGATTTGCCCCACGGCACACGCCTAAAGCAGACTGCAACTCCAAACCTACCAAATTGTTGCAGTACAGATCATGTGGTGTATGGAACAAATGACATTAAGCGATACCTCACGTATAAATTATCTATTAATAATAAATAAATAAATAAATAAATAATAAATAAATTTAGTCCTAAAATGTGCAATAATTGGCTAAAAAAATAAATAAACTGAACAATATAATAATATTGAACAACCACAAAGATAACCTACCTAGTAACTAGTTGCGGCAAAGGAAATAGGGCTTCTAGCCCTCAAAATTTAGCAAAAATTATAAGCGTCGCGTGAGCTCTGGCCCAACCGCTGTAAAACATAAACCAGTATTACAAACCGAAAACGCACTAGGTACTACTCACAAGTAAACTAAAATTAATAAATTCTAATGAACATAAACGCATAAAAAATAAATTGATAAAAATCCTATCTTAATTCTGTAGTGAGGTATCCAACGATGTATCCAATTCCAATGAGAAAAATAACCAGTAATATATCAACGACGTAATCAAAACAATGCTAACAAAATGAAAAGAAAAATTGAACGAAGAAATTGCAAGTAATTGGAAACCCTTTGGCCAGATGGGTTTTCAAGGGGGTACAGACACAAATATATACTCTTCTACTTCCCATATAGTATTTCCATCAATGAATACTAATTATCCCTATCTATTCAGTGGTTTAAGGCCTAATAGCTGATGTTCTCTTCCTTCAGAATGGTTTCAGGAATCGTTACGGCGTATCTAGAATGGTCCTTTGAAAATAGGTCCGTATCATACGGTGTGAACTTGACAACTACACAAAATGTACCTACAACAACACTACAATAAGCCAAGCTCAATTAACATAAGTTCAGGCCGATATCCGCAATGAGGGTGATTTATCCAAGATCAATTGCCTGAAAACTTATGTTGCAAGAAGCACCCCAAATTTAGAATTGGACTGTTAAGATGAAGTAACGTAACGTATCCATGACAACCCTTGCCAAATTCAAAGTCTGCTATCTATTTGATTATTTATTTACGAAAATAGGAGAAATGTGGAAATGTGGGAGAAATATGAAAGAGTGGAATAATCTGTGAAATAATATATAGATGAAATTATATACAATATATAGATATAATATAATAATATAAAGATATAATAGTAAAATAATCTATAGATGATTGAATGTTTAAAACGTAACAACTGACGAACTGACCATTATTAATAGGAGTGTACAAATACTAGCGGACGGGGTCGAGTTCGCTCCCAATGGTAAGAATTTTACCTGAACTAAAAAAGGTAGAGTCCGAATTGGCTCCCATAGACAAAATTTATTTTACCTAAACATGTCGAAAATATCACCCAGCGTTGTCACTTCTTTCAAATTTTCTCTTTTTGCTAGAAACAAGTACCTTCCTAGAAATATTTATGGGAAAGGAGGAAGACCTAACCCTTCGGTCCTAACTTAACTTTCGGGTATTAGAGTGTAGAGCGCAAACCGGCCGATTTCAGGTAAGAGCGCAAAACGGTCGAGCGCATACCGGCCGACACCGATAATTTGTGTTAAAATTGCCACATATGCCAATGTTGAACTAAAACAAACTCTAAAAGTATTTGTCTAAAAGTATAATTTTCCTATAGAAAGTCTATATCACTATGTAAATTTCCTAAGCAGTATAAATATTACACGATTTGGCAACAATGTCTAATATTTCCGCGATTATATGAGAGCCTACCCGCATTCATGCGGGAGCCAATTCGTACCCTTCTAAAATACACCTAAACGAAGCGGAGCGAACTCGACTTCACCCATACTAGCGTATGCGGATGACATTGATATTATAGCAGGAAGAAAGGCGGACCTGGTTCAATCGTTCACAGCATTGGAAGCAGCAGCAAAAATAATGAGGCTATACGTTAACACTAATAAAACTAAGTATATGAAGGTCACAAATAATATTTAAGTATCCAAACCTCAACGGTTGGAACATATACTTTCGAAGGAATAAAAGAGTTCGCATATCCAGGCTCATAAATCAACCAAAGTAATATAGTAACTGCACTCATTAACAGATGTATATATCTAGCAAATAGAGCGTACTGTGGATTAAAAAACTTCTAACAACATAGTCACAAAAAGAACAAAATGTTGTTGTACACAACTCTAATCAAGCCCGTCCTCACTTACGCGTTAGAAACGTGGACGATAACAAATGACAGAAAAGTGATGAAGAAAGTTTCACACACTAAACCCTCATTTCACACTAGTGGCGTAGCGTAGTAGGGGCGGCAGGGGCGGCTCGCCCCGGGCGGCACTTTTTAGGGGGCAGCAAAATTTAACAATAAATAGAAAAAATATTTTGTAAATATTTGAACCATTTTATATTTTTATCGCAACTACAAATTCGGACCGATTGAAAGGAGCACGAAATCTTTAAAATCAACAGAAGAGAAAAGATGGCTTACTAAGGAATGGTTTTACCGTACATTGAGTAACGGCGAAAAAGTTTTACGTACTTGGATGGCTTATTCTTCATCTAAAGGATCATTATTTTGCTTTTGTTGTCGTTTATTTGAGAACGTAAATACACCGAATGGATCTAAATTTTGCTCATCTGATGAATTTAATACTTGATGGAAATTAAAATGATAAGGTTTCAAGTCACGAGTCAAGTGCACACATCCAAAATTATTGCAAATGGAAGGAGTTGCAGAGCAGACTTCAAAAAGGACAGACTATTGACAAAAAAGAGCAAGACATAGTGGCAAAAGAAATAAGGCAATGGCAGGCAATTCTTATCAGAATGTTTGATAATATAAGATTCCTTGGCAAACAAAATTTGGCTTTACGTGGACATATAGAAACCGACAGCAGTACCTACCAATAGAGGAAACTTTTTAAAATTGGTTAATTTAGTTGCAAAATACGATCCTGTACTTCGTGAAGATCTTTAAGTTCTAAAATGTGTGGCAAAATTTCAAACACTTATGTGTCACCACAAATACATTTATGCCATTTTGGGAAATAATGTTCGCCAACATATCATCGGGCAAATAAAAAAGGCTCTAAGTATTATTCAATTATATTCGACAGCACTCCAGCTCTTTCTCATAAAGATCAAACGAGCCATGTATTAAGATACGTAGTAATTGAAAATCAGGAAGAAAAAGTAATGGAATCTTTTATAGATTTCATTGAAACTAAAGACAAAATTTCTGAAGGAATTTCAAAGATGATTTTGGACAAGCTTCAAGCCGATGGCCTAGATATAAGCAACTGTAGAGGCCATGCATATGATGATGCTGCTATGACTGGAAAGTATTCAGGAGTTCAGCAAATAATTCAAGAAATAAACCCTAAAGCTGAATTCGTACCTTGCTCAAATCATTCGTTAAACCTAGTTTGTTTACACGCTGCCTCAGTTGAGGTGGAGTCAGTAAATTTTTTCGGGACTTTAGAACGTTGCTAATTTTTTTCTCCTCATCGGCACATCGTTGGGAAGTTATGACAGCAGCTACAGGCAAAAGCTTCTTAAAAAGGGTTCAAGACATGCGGTGAAGTGCAAGAGGCGATGCCGTAAATGTGACATGGCATGATTACAAAGACATTCTCGTCACTTTGGAAAAACTGACAGAGGCATGTGAAAGCTTAAACACTAGGACAGATGCAAGTGCTTTGCTAGTTTCCATACAGTCATTTTCATTTCTTTGTTTTTTAAGCCTGTGGCAACCGGTGCTACATGAAGTGAATGATGCACAAAAATATTTACAAACAAGGGCACTGGACTTAAAATTGTGCGCTCAGAAAGTAAATGCTTTGCAGATAATATTCACCGAGAATTATTAAACGTGATTGTAAAACTTAAATAAACTTTTTTATTTAAAATCTAACCTGTATAATGCAAAACAATGATGACTGTTCTCGCCGAAAAGTTCTCTATAATTACCTAATGTATGTAATGTATAGTATACATTAAATTAAAATACTTAAATAAGAGGGAGGCAAAATTGTCCTCCGCCCCGGACAGCCGACACTCACGCTACGCCACTGTTTCACACACTAAGATTTGAACGTACGATAGCTTAAACGCACGATGACATTCCAATAGTGGCTCGAGCAGTCATATGGAACCTTTCTCACTTCACCGAACTTTCCACCGGCGTGTAATGAGAAAGGTTCCATATGATTGCTCGAGACTCGAGTCACTATTGGAATGTCATCGTGCGTTCAAAATTCTTAGTATGTGAAAGGAGAGTTAGAATTTGAACGTGCGGTGGCTAGAACGCTCGATGACATTCCAATGGTGGCTCGAGCAATCCCATGGTAACTTTCACATTACACGGCAGTTGGAACGTTCGGTGAAGTCGCCGTGTAATGTGACAGTTACCATGGGATTGCTTGAGCCACCGTTGGAATGACATCGAGCGTTCTAGCGATCGCACGTTCAAATTCTTAGTGTGTGAAACCGGTTTTAGGCTGTTTTGAATGTAAAATCCTCAGACAGATCTACAAAGGCCTACAGCATAACAGATTATGGCGTAGATGCTGTAATTTTGAGCTTAACCGCCTTTCTAGTGAGCCTAGTACTGGTGAATCTATAAAAAAAGAGGATGTGGTGGCTAGGCCACTTAGAAGGAACGAATGAGGTGGAGCCGTCGAAACACATTTATAGCTAAAGACTAGAGCTCCATTTTCCCGGCCCCTTTTGATTTCCGAGGAATCGAGAGTTGGTAATTAAAATTTCCCGGAAATTCCCGGGAATCGGGAAATTTAAAAATAAAATGAAGAAATTGTTTTTGTTCTAATTTTTCAATGCAATTAGTATAAAAAATTGGATTACAAATTAATAATGTTTAGAAAAATTCAAAAATTTAAAAGAAAATTAAGCATTTTAAAGAAAATTTTAAAAATAGAAAAATTATAAATTTGTGTAATCTGAATTTTTCGATGTTTTTATTATTGAAATATGTTTTACAAAAACATAAATTGTTAAGTGTTTGATCTTTCAGCCAGCAGGCTGGCTCTTTTTTTGTACAGAAATTTGCTGAAGTTGAAAACGCACTTTCTGTTGATGTAGGTCTGATGCTTTTTAGTGAAGTGAGTAGTAATTTTTTAAACTTCAGGTCAACTAATTTGCACTAATCTAATACCTACCGTATTACATTTCCTATACCTACTAATTCTTCATAAACATAATTTTAATTCAAAATTACCCCCTCCGTGGCTCAGTGGTAAGAGCGCCTGCCTTTGGATCGAAAAAACCCGAAAGGTTGTGGGTTCGAATTTCACCAGGGTCAGGAATTTTTCATTTATTATAAATTAATAAATTAATATAGTTTCTGTCCTTGTGGGATCGGTACTCACCGGAGGGACCGCAGACGTTCGGATACAACTAGCGTCTCTTTTCAAAGACAATGACGTCGACTTTGCAAAGTAACAAGACACTTACTCAACACACACACTACACATGACACTAGGTACCTAACTGTTCAAAACTACCGTACCTAACATGCCAATTGCCATTAGTTTTCGAGGCATTAGCTAAATAAAAAAAAAAAAATTCAAAATAAATATTTGTTATAATTCTGGATGCTTCAAAATGAATCGGATCGTCGCATAAACAAAAGAATGTTTATGCTGACGGATGTGATACATTCTGATTTTACCCCTAAATTGGGCGGTTTAACCCGGGAGCAGTCGCGCCAAAAAATCTAACGTTTTATCCTCTTCCGTGATAACTTGAAAAAAAATTTTTAACATAACTTTTCACTCGAGGAAGATTGTAGTAATGCGTGGGAATTTTTTTAAATTTCTTTTTAAGTTTTTTTTTTATTTTTTTATTTTTTTTTGTGAAATTTACGGCTTTGGTGAGAACCAATTAGCTTTAAACTTGTTAGAAATAGATATTTTTAACGTAACAGGTCAATAAAAATACTATACAATAGAAATTTCTTTTAAATTCGCATTTAAATTCGTATTCTGATATTTTTTCTCTACGCGCGACTACTTATGTGACAGAAGTGAGCGCGACTGCTCCCGGGTTATAATTTAATTGGAATTATTTGAAACGATTATTAAGCAGAGATAATAATTGTATCAGAATCTACCAATAAAACACTGAAAATGTTTGTTTTCTATACTTCCACAAAATTTATTACAACTATGTGACTACAGCTGTTTCGGCAGAGTACCTTTCTCAAGTGATATAGTTTACAATGTGTTTGACTTTTTAATTCTTTAACTGAAGAGGTTGAGGAGTGGGGAGCTGTTTGTCTCGAGTTGGTCATTCAGAATCATATCTGTATTTTTCAGTTTATTAATTTCCATAGATTCTAAAAAAGATAGCTTAAAGCCTTTATTTTGAAGATGCAGAATTTGAAACTCTTCATTGAAAGAATGATTATGATCTAGAAGATGAAGTGCGTATGTAGAAGTGTCTGTTTTTCTATTGTTGAAAGCCGTTTTGTGTTCTGCTGTCCGTTTGTCAAAAGTTCTGCCAGTTTGACCGATGTAGGTTTTCGGACAGTCACCACAAGTTAGTTTGTATACACCACTCTGTAGTTGCTTTCTCTTTCGGCTTTTATTGTTCTTAATATATTTGCTTAAGTTGTTGCTAGTTCTGAAATCTGGTGTTATTCCTTTCTTTTTTATGTATCTGGCTATTTTTGTTGTTATCTTGCCAGTATATGTGAGAGAGCAGAAGGTACTGGGTTCTTTCTGTGGTGGTGGATACACTAATGTCAGGGCTTTATTATGGAGTTTTTGGTTTAAAATTTTGTTAACTGTTTGTTCGTTATAGCCGTTGTATACTGCTATTTGTTTAATGATGTTTAGTTCTATCTCGAAGTTATTTTTTGACATGGGAATTTCTGTCAATCTATGTATCATGCTATGGTAGGCTGCTAATGTGTGTTGTGTAGGGTGGGATGATGAATTGTGTATAGTTGTGTCAGTATGGGTAGGTTTATGATATACGGAGAACTCATGTTTGTTGTGTAGTCTGGTAATCGTTACATCTAGAAAGTTTATAAAGTTATTCTGTTCTGTTTCTATTGTAAACTCAATATTACTATGAAGTGAATTAATGTATGATAGAAATTGGTCAAGTTGTCTGTTAGTTCCTGTAAAACATGCTAGTATATCATCCACGTATCTCCACCAATATAAGAACTGTTTAAATACGGGATGTTTAGAAATTTTTGTTTCAAGTTGGTTCATAAATATAAGCCCATTGCTATCAGATATATTAATGAACCAACTTGAAACAAAAATTTCTAAACATCCCGTATTTAAACAGTTCTTATATTGGTGGAGATACGTGGATGATATACTAGCATGCTTTACAGGAACTAACAGACAACTTGACAAATTTCTATCATACATTAATTCACTTCATAGTAATATTGAGTTTACAATAGAAACCGAACAGGATAACTCCATAAACTTTCTAGATGTAACGATTACCAGAATACACAACAAACATGAGTTCTCCGTATATCATAAACCTACCCATACTGACACAACTATACACAATTCATCATCCCATCCTACACAACACAAATTAGCAGCCTACCATAGTATGATACATAGACTGACAGAAATTCCCATGTCAAAAAATAACTTCGAGATAGAACTAAACATCACTAAACAAATAACAGTAAATAAGGGCTATAACGAACAAACAATTAACAAAATTTTAAACCAAAAACTCCATAAGAAAGCCCTGAAATTAGTGTATCCACCACCACAGAAAGAACCCAGTACCTTCTGCTCTCTCACATATACTGGCAAGATAACAACAAAAATAGCCAGATACATAAAAAAGAAAGGAATAACACCAGCTTTCAGAACTAGCAACAACTTAAGCAAATATATTAAGAACAATAAAAGCCGACAGAGAAAGCAAATACAGAGTGGTGTATACAAACAAGCTTGTGGTGACTGTCCGAAAACGTACATCGGTCAAACTGGCAGAACTTTTGACAAACGGATAGCAGAACACAAAAGGGCTTTCAACAATAGAAAAACAGACACTTCTACATACTCACTTTACCTTCTAGATCATAATCATTCTTTCAATGAAGAGTTTCAAATTCTGCATATTCAAAATAAAGGCCTTATCTAAAGCTATCTTTTTTAGAATCTATGGAAATTAATAAGCTGAAAAATACAGATATGATTCTGAATGACCAACACGAGACAAACAGCTCCCCACTCCTCAACCTCTTCAGTTAAAGACTTAAAAAGGTAAACACATTGTAAACTATATCACTTAAGAAAGGCACTCTGCCGAAACAGCTGTAGTCACATAGTTGTAATAAATGTTGTGGAAGTATAGAAAACAAACGTTTTCAGTGTTTTATTGTTACATAAAATGAACTTCCATCAAGTAACGGTCGAATCCATCAATTATTTTATCAGAATCATTTATTCATTGTGAGTTAGTAATATCTCCACTCATAATTTAAAATAAAATATTTTAAAATCCAAGGAAATCTTAAAAAATTCCCGGGAATCAGGATTTCCATTTTTTACTGATTTCTCGGGAAATTCCCGCGACATATTTTTAATGCAGCTCTACCAGAGACCGAATGCATTGAGGAGAAGAGGCACGCCCAGAGCACGATTTAAGGACCAGGTGGAAGACAACTTGTGGGTGTTAAGAGTGCGAAATTCGAAAACCAAGGCGAAGAATAAGAAGGAATAGAAGCTGATTCTGGAACAGACCAAGACCCACCATGGGTTGCATTTGCAGAGCCAATGATGATGAATTAAAAAAAATCACTTTTCAGGGATTATAATATGCCGTCTGTGTGAACTATCCTGGGGTCCTATTTTCAAATTCATTCGAGCATATTTCGCATACGAAATTAGAAGAATTTCGCTCGAAATCAAGTTTCTTGTATTTTCGAATACCTCATATACGAATTTTTTCGTATACGATGACTCGAATATGTATGAACCATATATTCGAATTTGGATGCTCGTATACGAATTGTTTTGTTGTTGTCATTTCAAGGTCATTTCAGTTGTCATTGGTAGTTTTAATCGTTGTTGTATACAATATTTTTACATTGAACTTTCTTTTCAATGGCTGGTTTAAAATAATTTTTTAATAGAAAGAAAAGACATACTATACGATAATGCATTGAATATATAGCCTAACCTAACTTTATGTACGTATTCTAGCATTGGATCATTGGATCTAAGCTCTAAGCTTGACATATGACACCGTTGCCATATCCTCAATTTTTTCATACTATCCAATTATTATAAAGTTATTTAAAAAATAGTTTTGAAACACCTAAAATAGTAAAGTTTTGAAAGGTAAATAGTAAAATATGAGTGTAAATTCTCAATTTTTTCATACTATCGCATTTCATAAACGTGCATTTAAAAATCGTTTTGAAACACCAAAAAACTACTAAAATATCAGTGTAAATACTGGATACAAAAGTAATAATAAACAGAATAGTGGACTTTGCAAACCGATATTACTAATATTATGTAAGCTTAAGATTCGATTCCAGCTAATATTTTAGCTATTTTTTTTTAATAATTTGATTATACCATGGATTGAAATTATACAAGAAATTAACAAAAAAAGCATGGCAACACTGTGACTCTTCAGATGAAGGTTAAGCCCAATGTTGTTCGAATTTGTAGTGTTGCCGGTGCAAATTCTTCTCGTATACGTATAACATTTCGAAGGACGTACAGATTCAGATTCGTATACGAACTTTTTCATTCAAGTTAACTCGTATGCGAACAAATTCGGTTGAATTCGAAAATGCGACCCTTGTATATTATTTCAACAAACAATCAGAAGGCTATTAATAACACATAAAAAATAAGCACATGCCATTAGTTGTAAAGCGAAATATATTTTATCAATTCATTCTTTTTTCTATTGATTTCCTAAATATTTTCGGATTTAGAAATACTGGTATGATAATTTTCGGTAAAAATAGAGCTGTAAGACTATATTATACTGAATTACCTATAAAATATCATGTATGTATAATTATATATATTCTGTTTTAAATTAAAGGCAAACATAAAACTTAAAATATAAATTAGAAAAGGAATGTTAAACATAAACACACATAAACATATTATATGATGATATACTTGATTACCAAAATAAATATAAATACACAATGTACTCTTAAGATCGTTTAGTAATGTAGGGTGGCGGTGGCCGAAAGGCCCTTTACACTAAGGAATTTTTTTTTTTATACAACAGAGGGAAAAAATAATAACACAATTGTGTTTGTAAGTTATTTATTAATTATTTATTTATCTAATACATGGGTGTGAATACCTGCATTGTCGCAACACAACTTGGTACGACGCCATGTTCGTATACTCATCCATCTCAGCATGTCCGAAGTTACTGACGTAAAACATTCGAAACATATCTGCATTTCTAACCTTCTCTTTAATGAAATTCCACAGTGAAATGTCCGGCGCTGTCAAATATGGACGACTTGGAGGCCGAGAAATTGAAGAACCACGTCCAATCTATCGGTTCGGGAAGATTTCATTCAGGCGTTTGTGAACAACGAGAGTGATATGGGATGAGGCGCCATCTTGTTAAAAACAAATAGTGTCAGCAGTGCCCTGAGCTGTCGATTGCAATAATAACCTTTCTTTTATTATCTGCAGATAAATAACTGTGATAAGTTATGGAGCCTTCAAAAAAATATGGCCCAAACAGATAAGTTGAAATAATTCCAGCCCATGCCATAACATGAGGAGGGTTTTTTCACTTCCTCAAAGAAATGGAGGTTGTCATTTACATAGAAATAAACATTTTGATTTCGAGAAATCGCAAGCTTATCGGTGAACAGATTTTGTTTGTCATATGCTTTTGGAAAGTGTTGAAGCAGTAATTGACATGCTTCAATTGTAGACTCATTTGTGGACGTCATCATGTTTTAATCGCATCGATTGTTGTCTGTCTGCGTGACCAGACAGGTGCCCTTGAAGATGCGCATGCGCCGAAACGCAAATAAATATTGGCTAGGTGTTGAAACATTATTATTTTTAGAGTAAAGAGACTTTCCGGCCACACTATACAGGTAAGAGTACAGGACAAAAGATCAGTAGAAAGACGCTAGAGCTGTGGATGAAGGACCTAAGAAGATGGTCTGACAGCTCATCCGCAGAAATTTTTCGTGCAGCAATTTCCAAAGCTACAGTTGCCATTTCGATCTCCAACCTTCGAAAGGCGAAATCATAGAAAATGAATATGAGGTTCCTGAAAATAAACGATTGTGTACTATGTGCAGTACGACCTATGGTACTACATTATATTGGTTTTATATACATAGCTGTACCAAAATGTCCACATGTAACCACAGACAATCGAGCTATTATGAAATATAGTTATCTTGCCGAACTCTTCAATATATTCTACATCATGATATTTTTTTCAGCAGCCCTTTTTTGCATGATAAAAATTCAACAGAATGATAATATGTTTAGTTTCTTACAGTACTACAATCTGTTCAGTAAATCATTAAATAGTGCTTGTTTTGTTGTATGTGTATATTTCAATAAACACAGCATTATAAGATACACCAACTTTATAACACATCTGGTAGAAAATCGAAAATTTTTTGGAATTGAAAGCATAATACCTTCTAAAGACACATTTTTTATGTATGGCTTCGTTTGTTTCACTGGTGCCTATTATACATTTATGTGTTTCAATTTTTTATATACATTGGCAACATTCAGTACTGATGATGATCTTTTTGTTGCAATAATATCAATATTCTATGAAGCCGCTTGTTTTGGAATATGTTCTTATATGTATGTCTGGATAAAAATGTACGAAAAACTGTGGAAAAATTTATTTAAACAAATTGAAACTTTTCTTATGCAGCGTATACAAAGTAAAAACGGAAGAGATGATCGGTTCAGTTGCTCTTTATTAGAGAAATTACATAGTTGTCAGATTTATTACATGCGCATCTTGAATTGTTATAATGGACATGTACTGTGTATAGCAAGTCTAATATATTTTGTAGAATGGTTTGTTTGCGTGGTCATAGTGTCTTCAACTACATTTATGTACTATGTTTATTGCTTCAACTTGCATAGTAAACCTGAATATATGCCAATAGCAGAAATCATAATTTTTAATATGATCGCAGGAACAATTTTTTTCCAGGCTCAAAAGAATAATACACTTGTAAGTATGTCTTAACGTTTATTGTTAAACAATTTTTTTAAATATACAAGGTGTAACAAAAATGCAGGTAATAAATTAAATCACATATTCTGGGATCACAAATAGTTTGATTAGTGATGAGCAAAACAAGAACAAGACCAAGACTAGGCTAGTCTTGGTCTTGGTCTTAGTCTTGCAGCTAAAAGGCAGTCTTGGTCTTGGTCTTGGTCTTGCACTAGCCGGTCTTGCTCTTGGTCTTGGTCTTGCTGCAAGAGTCTTGCTGGTCTTGCATTTTTGGTAGTAATAATTTGAACCAAACAATTTCGAATAAAATGTACATTGAAATAAATAAAGATGTGAAGAATGAAACTATATTTTTTGCTTTAAAATTTTAACAGAATGTAGAATGTAGTTTCAAACGGATACCAATTTTAACGTTATACATTCACCTAATGACCTAATTATTTCTCTCTATATAAAGAGATTAGAGTATATTTTTATAATGGTAATGTTTATCAGTAGGAAAAACCTGCATTTACAACCCTTGTTGCAATTGCCGGCCTTCGGTTGTGTAACGTTGTGTTTTGCATGCTGTCGATACCTGCCGCCTGCTTTCAGACCACGTCTTGAGTCTGGATTATTGTTTATTGTCCCTGTATTTTAATAAAATGTTAAAGAAAAAGAGCTTCTTAAAGGTGCCACAAATGGTCGGGGACCTTCAATTCACGGATTTTACGAAAAGGGATAAATGGTTTATAGTTGTTAACAGATAATGATCTACTCGTTTCACTCGAACACTGTAGTATTTATCCTACGAGGGTCAAATTTAAGAACATAAATTAAATTTTTTTAAGAGAACACAAAAATCAAATATTTTTTACTCTATTTAATCATTATTTAATATAATTAACTTTTTTTATAAACTAACTAAAACATACTTTTTAGTAAATACATACATATTTACCATGCCTATTTATAGACCTAATACTATAACATAATAACTAAACCTAATGGGGAGTTATAAACGCTTAATTCTGTAATTTGTTATCTTGCAGTTCTTTAATTTTATTTAAACTACATTGCTCTCGTAACACGAGTTATTCGCACTTTTTATTTTCACATATTTTTGGATTGAATACCCATTATGACATTTAAAAAGTTGAAAATATTCGGTTGTGGGTAGTAAAAACTAGAATTTAAAACACACTGAAATGATGCGCATGCATTCTAGATTCTTCCAAATAGTTTTCAACTATGAAATCAGTAAAATTCTTTACACGTTTGTCATCCGGGATTTTCACAAATAATTCAACTTCCAACTTTCGTTGATTGTAAAAAATTAATCCAAAAAATAATTTTAAAAATTTCCCAGTATCGGAATTTTTGTCATTATATTCAGAAACTGAACCTAAGCTTTGGATTTTGCGATACCAAGCTTGACACATTAAAATCGACAACCAGTTATTTTTTATTCAGGCCACAATGCTTTCACAGCCTTGTGAATCCCTTTTCAAAATCTATTATGATATTTTTTGTATTCATTTTAAATTTAACGACCTACATTTTTCCTCGATTATGCGAAAAGAATTGAAATAAGTGTCAGTATTTTTATTAGACAAAAAAGCGAAAACTACTGGTACATAAAACCCGTTTTTAATTGCATTTTTTTTAATGGATTACCCTATCTATAATTACATTTTTTTGTCTTACAAGTAATTTCAATTGTCCTTGAATTGTCGCCGTTTGAAAACTTGCCTTGTGGACACTTTGAAGGTTGAGACAATGCAAACCGTTTGACTTAATCAAAACGACTTAAAAATATAACCAAAATATTACGTATTTTCAAAATTCGATATTGTTTAAGGTTTCTTACAATGTCAGTATATATTATTGAACTAAAAAAATAAAGTTAAATAATAAAAACCATTTTTTCTCAAAAAAGTGCAAGAGTCTTGCAGGTTGGTCTTGGTCCTGCGTGGTCTTGCAAGGTTCGGTCTTGGTCCTGGTCTTGTTCTTGCAAGCTTGGTCTTGGTCTTGGTCTTGCAACCAAAAGGCGGTCTTGGTGTTGGTCTTGGTCTTGGTCTTGCTGCAAGACCAAGACCAAGACCGCAAGATTAAACCCAACTTACCTCAGTACAAAAAATATGCACATAAAAAAAGTTATAGCCCATTGAAGTGACAAAATGAAAATCGATTTTTTTCAATATATCGGAAACCATTAGAGATTTTTATTTTAAAATAGACATGCGGCATTCTTATGGCAGGAACATCTTAAAAACTAATTATAGTAAAATTTGTGCACCCCATAAAAATTTTATGGTGCTTTTATTCCCTTTAACCCCCCCCCCCCCCAAACGTTTGTGTACGTTCCAATTAAATCAATATTGTTAAACCATTAGTTAAACACAACGTTTTTAAAACTTTTTAGCCCCTTAGTACTTTTTCGAGAAGCCAGTGTTTATCGAGATATTTTGAATGTTTGTCGAATCCACCACATAATATGATCGTTCATGGGTATTGTTTCATTTTTCCGACTGTATTTTTATATTCTTATTTAAACTCCTACAATAGGAACGATGTACAACATTCATGAATAATTCAAAATAAGTTTTTACGGGAAACAACACCAAAATTACAAATACAAAAATATAAAGTAAACTAGGATATTACCGGGTGGTGAATTGGAAAAACCCAATGTAAAATTCTAAACTGTTGAATTCTTGCTTCCCTAATTATTTTACATCAAAAGACATTAAAAACTATTTGTAGAGGATTGAAATCTGTATTAAGGCTCTGGGTACATAATTCGCAAATATTTTACGACTGTCCCTACTTTTTCTGTCTTCACACGGCAAATTACGTGTAGTAAAATTCTCACTGGTATGGAAACTGCAGATGTAAATTTTACCGTTAAAACCCGATTTCAGTTAAAACCCGAATTTACTAGGAAAAACTAGTTTTAACTATGCGCTTTAGACAATTCTAGTTTTAACTAGTCAAAACTAGATTTGACTGCTACATTCAGTTAAAACTAGAAATCCAGAACGGATTTCATTTAGAGTAGTTTATATTAGTTCAAAGTAGCTTTTTTGGAATATTGGCGAATACCAGTTAAAATAATTGTTGCAAGAGACAAGTATGAATTACGGCTTGTTCGGGATAGTGTTAATGACGAAGGCGACCGGTCGGTAGCAAATTAGTGTGTGAAACTGTTGATTGTTTTGCATCGTTTTTATTGGTTATATTACACCACTGTGTATTATTCACCATTAGTGATAATATCGAAGATCATATTGAGAGCAGAGATATAAAAACGTGAAAATAACGTGTTTTGGAAATGATTTTACAAACGGAACAGACAGAGAAGAAATAAAGTCACTACAATCTTGTGACCAAAAGCATATACATATAATAAATTAATGGTCGAAGTACAAGATGCGGAACTGTCTGCCAAGAAAACACCATTACAAAATCGAAGACTAAAATGGCTTAGAATTATTGAAGTTGGCGAAATAAAAAAGTTAGCTTCTAAAATTGATCCCATCAAATATTATGTACCTGTCGAAAATATTTTTGGCATAATTGAAGCAGCGCATGTTGCTATTTTTCATGGAAATCGGGATTGGTTGAAGACTGAAACCGCCAGAAAATAGGCAAATATAATTTTTTATTGATATGATCAATACTTTTATACCAATGTGTGAAACCTGCCAACGGAAGAAGAGTAAAAATATAAAAACGAAGAGAGGTCTTGTGTCCAAACCTATATTGCCTTCAGAAATGAATAGTCGCTGTCAGGTAGATTTGATCGATATGCAATCACAAGAGAATCGCGTATAAACTACTCTAAATGAAATCCATTCGCGATTTCTAGTTTTAACTGAATTTAGCAGTCAAATCTAGTTTTGACTAGTTAAAACTAGAATTGTCTAAAGCGCTTAGTTAAAACTAGTTTTTCCTAGTAAATTCGGGTTTTAACTGAAATCGGGTTTTAACGGTAACATAAACATTAGGTTGATAGTGACATTGTCATTAGAAAGGTAGAGATGGCTATTTCGGTTTCGTTCAGTTTTTGAATGTTCTTGGATAACCTTTACTTGTATAAATGATAGGATTTTTTTTCACTAATTATGTATTCAGTGGTTACCACTATTTATATACTATACAAATACTTAGTAGAAAAAGAAAAAAAGTTGTAAAGTTATTTTAATAATGTCCTGTTACCATGGAAAGCTTAGATAAGGTTTGAACATGTGAAGAACTGCGTTGTATAAATGTAGTATTACTCAATTAATTTATAAAGACTTTATTTATTTCTTTATTTGCGCAAATTAAAATATGGGACGTTGTTACAAGAAATGTGTCACTGAAATGCGAAGAAATAGACGGTTAGCTCAATTAGAGTAAGTACTTTGTTACATAAATCAAATTAATTACTTTTGTATTTTTCAAATTAATTTTAAATTTATAGTGAAAATATGATCTATAAAATCTATCGGTAAACCAATAATTTTCGCATTAAATTTTATTCTCGTTTAAAGGAGTAAGTAAACTATATGTTGGATTGGTGGAAGTTTTTGCCGATTGTAGATATGTTTGTGGTCATATCAAATGATCACATCAAATGATTTATTACTATGATCACTACAAAGCGTAACACCAGCCGTGTCTGCATCACACCAATCGTGATGGAAATAGTTTTCCATGTGCTTGTGATTTGTGAATTCACATTTTTTACGTACCAAATTATTAGAATTGTACATGAGTAAAAATGAGTGACTCAGATCCGAAGCGACAAAAGAGTTACGCGAGGATAAAAATGAACAATTGTTATTTGTTAATCTTCTTCACAATTATTAAATTTTATTTGATAAAAGAATGACCCCAAAAATTAAGAACCTTCTTCTTAGTTGGTAAATTTTTCTATGACACACATTCATAAATGCTGCCATATTGTAAATTGTAACAAAAAAATACCTACGCCGAAGACGTCCACCCACCAACTTCACTTAAGGTGATACAGTAGCGATCAACAGTAAGCCAAAACGCGTTCCAAGATTGCGGCTGTAATTTTGAATATTTTGTCGAGATATTTGGCACACGTATTCGTAATATAATAAAGAATGGCGGTACAGAGCCCAATTTGAAAAATATATTAATATGTGGAAATTACTCTGTAATTAAATACAATATTAAAAAACGAGCCTATACCGCCATTAGAACAAAAAAATACACTTTCTTCAAATAAACTTTTTTATCCGATGCCTAGATTTTGTGTCATTTTGGAACTACTAATGAAATAAAAAATTTTAGCAGTTCCAAAATGACACAAAATCTAGGCATCGGATAAAAAAGTTTATTTGAAGAAAGTGTATTTTTTGTTCTTCTTAATGGCGGTACAAGCTCATTTTTTTAATATTGTATTTAATTACAGAGTAATTTCCACATATTAATATATTTTTTAAATTGGGCTCTGTACCGCCATTCTTTATTATATTACGAATACCTGTGCCAAATATCTCGAAAAAATATTCAAAATTACAGCCGCAATCTTGGAACGCGTTTTCGCTACCTGTTGATCGCTACTGTTTCCTCTTAAACTGAAGCAAAATACTACTAAACAAGCACACACTTCATAAGCGTAGTACATTCTTCTATGTAGGCTGGTAAATAGTAGCAAATACTACGGAGAAAAGCAAATGCTTTTTAAGTGTAGTGAAATCTTCAAAAATGTAGTACGTACGTGAAGCATTAGCATTTACTACACTTTATGCCACCATGGGCACTTTACTTTGTAGCTAAACTCGTACCTATTTACGGTTATCGGAACAAACTCTTATAAAATAATATTTTTATTTGAACTTTAATGACTTGAAATACTTGCTTGGATTTTCCATAAATAATATATAAACAATTAATAACTTTTTATTAATTATTGTACGCCTTAAATCAATTATTATTTTTCAAATACACTATTAATACTATTTAACAAACAACTCTTTGATTGATTTTATTATCATCGTAAAAGCGTTAAAAAGCAGTAGCAGAATGAACTGCTATATCAAAATAGCGGGTCGGACACATCTCTACTTGTCACTGTCTTGAGTCTTGTCATAACATTATATTCGAATGAGTGCGTTGTATGACAAAGATAGCGAATGTTCGATTTCCACGGACATGGTGTCCATTTTTTTCAAATCCTGAAAAAACTAATAAATATTTTTAAAAAATTTAAACACAGAATGAAAGACTAAATTATTATCGAGGGCCGAAAGTCCCTTAGAATATATAAGAAGTTTCTTTCGAATGAGATATTTGAAATTAAAAATCACACTACATTTTCTCTTAGTTTTTCACCCCTGTAACTTATTAAAATAAACATTATAGAAGTTCTCAGGGACTTTTGGCCCTCGTTAATAACGTGATCTTTCATTCTGCGTTTAAATTTTTCAAAAATGCTTATTAGTTTTCTCAGGATTCGAAAAAAATGAATCCCCATTTGAATAGCATTGCAGCCGAAAATACGTACCGATCCTCTTAAAAACGACTGTTAAAATTGTTCTACGAATTAAACATATTCCACAATTTAGTAAAAATGCGTAAAAATACGTTTTTCAGCCCAAAATTAGGCCACACACAATGCAATATCACAATCAAGTTATTATTTTTACATTTTTGAATTGTCAATATTTTTATTTTATCATTAAAAGCACTACAGTTGATAGGATACCCTCAGCTGCGGAAAAGATAGTAATAATAAAGATTTTTTATTCAGTCAATGGTGTGAGCACTGTCAGTTAAATAGTAACGTGTGGCCTAACTTTTACACACATACCTACTGTGGCAAATGTATTATATTTTTCAAAATTTTGGAATGCGTTTAAACCGTAGAACAATTTTAACTTTTGATTTTAATACAGATTTCAATTCTCTACAAATATTCTCTCATGACTTTTGATGTAAAATAATTAGGGGAGCAGGAATTCAACAGTTTAGAATTTTACATTGAGTTTTCTATGGCCCGTTTTACGATTCACCCCCCGGTATAAGATAAAATGTGTATTATTTGTCTTATTATTTAATAATAACACAAATACTACACGTATACAGCGATGAGCGAGCTAATAACCGGCAAAATAACGCAAAAGATGGAAAACAATACATTGCGAAACAAAAAGAAATTGAAAAAATTACTAGTGGAGGTGGAAATTATCGTTATAAACGTATGAATTAACGTTACATTACGTAGTGTCCCACCTTTAGACGTATCAGAGGAGTATGAAAACCGTCACGGTGACAGTAGAATTTTCTAAAATACTCCTGTCACAGACGTCTAAAGGTAGGTAACTATGTAATGTAATGTTAATTTATATCTACGTTTATAACAATAATTTCCACCTCCACTAGTTTCATCTCTTTTTGTTTCGTATTGTATTATGTTTTCCATCTTTTGCGTTATTTTGCCGGTTATTAGCGCGCTCATCACTGTATATGGTTCATTTCATGAGGATTTTTCAGTGCGTCACAAATAATAGAAAAAAGGTAAGTCCGTGATAATATACATTTATAACATTTATTCTAACATGACATTTTAGTTAAATCTGACAGTTGTCAAATTTTATTTGCAATTGTCAATGGTATAGAAACAAATCAATTTTCTTTATTGCATTTATAAAATGGTATTTTCTTTGATTTGTATATTCTTATAAATTGTACAGATTATATTCGTAGATATATTATATAATTAGTAAATCAATTTTTTTCTATTATAGCGCCATCTATCGACAACTAGAATAATCACCGAACTAGAATAATTACCAAAGTAATCACCGACGTGCCTTTTTTTCTGTCATATACAATTTAATGCGTTAGAAAAAATCGAAAAACTGTGACGCACTGAAAAATGCTCATGAGAAAAAGCATACACAATAACACACACTCAATGATCGAAAATCACTTAAAAATATGGGACTCTGTATTCTTGTGACGTAAAGTCAAAAATTGAAGTCTCCCCACCACCGTCGATCTGGGCAACCGTAGTATGTCTAAGAACCATGTATGACATTAGCTTAATAATTTTTAGAATCAAGTAATGTTAAGTTATTCCAGAAAGCCACTGCGCATCCGCTAGGAAAAATATTCTAATTCGGATTTTTTGCACAATCTTACTCAAAAATGACCCCTTTTAACAAATTTGCATGTTGCCAGGACCAAAAGTTGGTCAAAAAATTTTTAAAGGTTTTTTTTGTTTTTTTTTTTCTAAAATTATTTTTTTTGCATGGAACAAAATTTTTTTAGGTTTTTTGGATCATTCCAAACAGAAAATGTCTTTAGTGACTTTTCTCTAAAGTTGATAGTTTTTGACATATTAGCGATTAAAAATTGAAAAATTGCGAAATCGGCCATTTTTAACCCTCAAAAACTATGTGAAAAACTGAAAATTTGAATATTGCCAAGATAAGTAGATATTCTTTAAACATCTATTGATGAAATCCCGAAGAGTTTTTTGCAAAACAATATTCAAAACTCCTTTGTTTTTTAATTGTTAATCAAACGTGCGCGACACTATTTTCCACCGTTGCATGTGTATGCAGTATGGTGCAAATGAAAGGAATAAATTCGTTATTTCGTAAACCGGCGACTTTAAGGAAAAATCCCGAAACAGGTCGATTTTTATTTTTAAGTTGTGATATTGTGACATATATGGTATACTAGTGACGTCATCCATCTGGGCGTGATAACGTAATCGATGATTTTTTTAAATGAGAATAGGGGTCGTGCGCTAGCTCATTTGAAAGGTTCTTCAATTCTCTATTCAGTAATATAAACATTTACATAATTATTTATACAGGGTGTCCAATAATTTAATTTTTTTGTCAATTTGCCAAATGATTTAATTTAATAAAAAATTTTTGGACACCCTGTATAAATAATTATGTACATGTTTATATTACTAAATAGAGAATTGTAGAACCTTTCAAATGAGGCAGCACACGACCCGTATTCTCATTTAAAAAAATCATCGATTACGTCATCACGCCCAGATGGATGACGTCACTAGTATACTATATATGCCATGCCACAATATCATAACTTAAAAATAAAAACCGACTTGTTTTGGGATTTTTCCTTAAAGTCACTGGTTTACGAAATAACGAATTTATTCCTTTCATTTGCACCATACTGTATACACATGCAACGGTGGAAAATAGTGTCGCGCACGCTTGATTGGCAATTAAAAAATAAAGGGGTTTTTGATATTGTATTGCAAAAAACTCTTCGGGATTTCATCAATCGATGTTTAAAGAATATCTACCTACCTTGGCAACGTTCAGATTTTCAGTTTTTCACATAGTTTTTGAGGGTTAAAAATGGCCGATTTCGCAATTTTTCAATTTTTAATCGCTTATATGTCAAAAACTATCAACTTTAGAGAAAAGTCACTAAAAAGCTTTTCTGTTTGGAGTGATCCAAAAAATCTAAAAAAAATTTGTTACATACAAAAAAAATTATTTTAGGAAAAAAACAAAAAAAAACGTTTAAAAAATTTTTGACCAACTTTTGGTCCTGGCAACATGCAAATTTGTTAAAAGGGGTCCTTTTTGAGTAAGATTGTGCAAAAAATCCGAATTAGAATATTTTTCCTAGCGGATGCGCAGTGGCTTTCTGAAGTGCTCGTGTATCAAAAATGATTATGTGGTACACAAACACTTACAATTGTTTAAAAAAAATATTTAGGTATGCGTTGTTTTATTAATAAAAATTACTACGATTGACACTTATTAGAAAAAATTTTAAATTTACTCATAGGAATATTTTATATATTTTGTTATTGCTATCTTTTATGCGCTTGCGCACTACGTATTTGTTTTGACCAATTTCGCCCTAAATGATATATGTATTTTCATGTAATTATTTTCAATGAAATTAATAGGACAAGCAATTATTAAAATCGTCAATTTTGTTTATAAATAATGAGTATTAATGAAAATTCTGATTAGTACATAACCTTTGTTTCACTAAACTCAAAAAATAATAATAAAAAGAAACTAATATACCAGTAGATTAGTTATATAGGTATTAGATATGAAATAGTCAGACTTAATTAGAAAACTTTTATGCTTAAAATGATAAAATGGTCCACGTGATATATTCATTTAAGAAATATATTATTTAAAATAAATAGTTTTAACAACAGAAAAGTAGATGCTGTTATAAACAACAAAATATGAAACTCAAAGTACAATCCGTACTAAACTTAAGGAACATAAATCATTTCTTCTTTTGGAAGTTGCTAAGAAAATTAGCTATGAAACCAACAATACCCCATATACATAATTGTATACCTTGCTTACTAAGACCATTATTCCCCATGGGATTCACATTGGTTTCAACTATAAAATTATCTTGCTGGCATCATAACGCTATGCCTGCTAGCGCCAGAAAACCATCTATACCTATAGTCTTCTTGACATTTGCATTTTTTGCTTTTATTATGGCACTAAATCTATATTTTGCATTTTCAGATATTATCAAAACATCATCTTTAAAGCAAACCTATTACGACATCGTTACCTCTGGTATGGGCTTAATTATACTCTTCGAAATATCCCATTTTTACCTATTTTATAATGACCATTTCGAATATTTGATTACAACTATCGATCTGGTGAAACATAGACAACTGTATTGTGTCGAAAATTTGCTTAGTAAAAAGTATACGAAAAAAAGCATTCAATTGGTTCAAATAATTGTTGGATACACCTTTTTACATTACACAGTTTTTGGAATTTACAAAATATACCAAAAATTGACTGTAGTGAACTGTATCGTTCAAATTGGAAGGTTTATGACTGATACAACGTATCACTTTGTATTTTTGTATGGCGCAATTTTGACTATGGCTTATTATACAATTTTTGAAATACTTTTTAAAACTATGAAAGACTCGTCCGCTTCTATTATCGAATTGTCAGACAATGAAAGAAAATATGCTTTTGTAAGTCTACAACGGATGGTTCTATTTTACTTACAGCTCAAAAGAAACTACCAAAACCATGTACTTGGTTTGGGAAGCCTTTTTGTATATATAACGGCTTATTCTTTTTCTATTATTTCTCCAGCTACTTTTGGTATAGTTCTGTATAATACAAGTGATGAACCCAAAGATTATATATTTTTAATTGATTTTATGTACCGATATCACATATTTTTTAAATTAACAGACAAATACTACTTTATGACAGCAGAAGATACTAAACATTTGGTAAGTTTTGTTTAAAAAGTTTTTGGTGAGTATTATTTTAATAAGAAATTAATAGAAAACAGCTTATGTTTCAATTCGGTTCAGAGGTCAAGCACCATCTCCATACGTACCAGGGGCGGCTCGTGATAGTACAAGATAGCGAGGCACCCTACATTTGGGGAATATTATTACGGTGTTAGATTCTGTTTAATGGCCAGAAGATCGATTTTGTGACGTTATAACGTCTACAGTACATTCTGCGAAATCATGTATTACCTCGTACCTATATAAAAGCGTTCTCATCCTGCGATTTTATAAATGAATTTTCAGTTGAGACTTTTGCCATATTACTCAATCGTGTCTGTCCAGTTGTATTTCTGATATAATTTTAATCCATTTTAGCGCAGAGAAGCTTCTTTCTGCAGAAGCACTTCACTGACTTCACTGGCAAAACAAAACAAATCCATAATAATTTAAAAACTTCTGGCATACAAAGTTTTAAATCATTATTGTGAAAAAAAAGTCTCTATCTATCCTCAAAAAAAAAACGTTAAAGTAGAGGTTCCGATATAAGGTCGAACTGCACCGATTTGATTAATGGATAAAAATTATTGGATATTATGTAATGTCGTATGTTACCAATTATACAATTATTATACAATATGAGAAGAGTAAAGTGTTATGTGTGGTCTCTATTACTATATGGCTGTGAGTCCTGGACATTAAAACAGTATGACGTCAACAAATTGAATTCATTCGAAATGTGGTTGTACCGCCGAATGTTAAGAATAAGCTGGGCCAGCAGAACTACGAATTAAGAAGTACTGAAAATAATGAACACATGTCCTCCTCTGGTCAATACTATCAAAATTAGAAAGACGTCATTATATAGGACACATAATGCGCCATAGGGAATTTGAGTAGTTCCAGGTATAATATCAGAAATCAAGATCGAAGGTTAAAGGCGTATAGGAAGAAAGAAAAAATCTTGGCTTCGAAACATCAGATATTGGACCCACACAAGAGCAAATGACTTAATTCATCAAGCCCAGAACAGACAGAAATTTGTCATATTGACCACCACCCTCAATAGAGAAGACACTTAGGAGGAGGAGGAATAATTAAAAAAAAACAAGGGGTGCTCGATCTAATTTTGTTCTGACTATAATTAATTAATAATTAAAAACTGACTTTTTTTATAAATTTTAAAAATATAGTTGATCGTTTTCGAATTATACACAATTTAAAACTCAAAAAAGGACGAAAGATGACGATTATCAAGTCTCAAAACATAAGTAAAAAATATTATTTTTGTAATCATCAAGTAATTAAATTCAAGTTCAAACCCTCTTCTATCAGTTCCTGATAATAATTTTTGCCATATTTTATTCTAAAATGTAGGATAGATTTTCATTTTTAAGGAGGAAGGTTTCTTACGGCAAACGGTCGATTAACAACTAAAAAACAATGTTTTAAAATAAAATTACTAAAATAAGTCCAAACTACTTATCAAAACTGATAGAATAATGGTTGAACTTGAATTTAGGTATGGAATTCGTAATTTCAAAAATGATATTTTTTACTATATTTCGAGCCTTGAAAACGTCATCTCCCTTTCTTTTTTCAGTTTTAAATTGTTTATAATTCGAAAAAGATCAACTTAAGAAAAAAATTACAAAATATCTTTTTTGTTTCGAATGATATAAAATATCTGCTCCGGCCGATTTTTTTAATTTATAAAGAAAATTAATATTTTAATTATGAATTAATTGTATTCAGAACAAAATTATATCGGACACCGCTTGTTTTTTAAAATTGTTACCGGGCCGGTTGTTCGAACGCTAATCAAAACTGATCATTATCAAATATTTAATTACAATTATATTTGATTAAGCGTACTTCTGACATATGTCGCATTTTGAGGTTATGTTGACTGATTTATTTTATTATTTTGGTTTTAATTTAAAATAAAACATAATTAAACTCTCTCTGATGTTAATTTCTTGTTTTTACTTACAAATCAATAATAATAATAAGCAATTTTTAATAATTTAAGAGCTGCAGCTATATTTACATATCCAATAATTATTGTTATCCATTAAACAGATTGGTGAAGTTCGACATTATACGCTTAGGTATATCGTATCTTAAGTTGTGCTCACTACGGAGAGCAATGGATTGTATCCTCGCTCTGACCCTTGCTCCCTGGTATTTATATTCGTTATATTCGTGAATTCTCATAGCGTCAATTACATAGCGATCGATAATATAGTTTCGATCGCTATGTAAAATAAATACATTATTTTAAATGCGAGAATTCACGAATATAAATACCAGGGAGCAAGAGTCGGAGCGAGGATACAATCCATTGCTCTCCGTAGTGAGCAAACCCTGACACTTACTACTATGGCCAGCCTTCGAGGCTAGCCCCGAAGGATAGTGAAATTCGCGTTCCGAAATTGAAACACAGGTATAATTTTGTTGTTGGTTGCCGATATATATCGGGTCCCGTCGACGAAAATGCCGTGTGTTGGAAAAGGCAAGAGAGGCTTGCTTCAGCTGTAATAATTTGAGAGAGTGAGAATGAGATGCAAAATACTCGCATGTAGGACGTAGGACAGAGATCAGGGCCGTACTCATTTTTATGTTTTATCATAAAAATCTATTTAGCAAATTTCAAAGAGTTACTTAAATTGTATTTAAAGAATTGATGACGAAATAACGTAAATAGTCGATTGATATACTGCGATTTACATAAAAAGCTTAAGGAGACTGCTGGAATATACAGAAAACGAAGACCAACTATTATAGTTATTCAGGATAACCAGGTAGTGCTAGGTGAAAAAGAGAAAATTCATATATGGGAAAACTATATTCAGGAGCTCTTTCATGACGAAAGACCCATGAGTGAAGTTTATACAGACGACCAGCTGACTGGCCCTTCAATTACTAAAGAGGAAATAGAAAAGGCAATATTATATTCAAAAAACAATAAGGCACCTGGACCTGATGAAATCCCTTCAGAAATACTCAAACTACTAGATGAAAGGGGAATTTCAGCACTACATAAAATATTTAATTTTATTTATGAAACTGGTTGCTATCCTCAGCAGTGGTTGCTCTCTACATTTATTCCCCTACCCAAAAAAGTCAATGCAAAAAGATGTGAGGATCACAGACTCATTAGCCTGATGAGTCACACTTTAAAAATATTCTTAAAAATACTACATCAAAGATTATACAAAAAATGTGAATGGGACATCAGTGATTCTCAGTTTGGGTTTAGGCAAGGTTTGGGAACAAGAGAAGCAATAGTAGCAACACAGGTGTTGGTCCAAAATTGTTACGATCAGAGGAAGGACGTATTCCTGTGCTTTCTAGACTACGAGAAAGCGTTTGATCGTGTCCAACATCACAAGTTAATGCAGATCCTCAAGAAGCTTGATATAGACCAAAAAGACATAAGATGCATTGAAAACTTGTACTGGTATCAGGCAGCACAATTAAAAATAGACAATTCTATATCCAAATCCATACATATAAGAAGGGGTGTTCGGCAGGGATGTGTGCTTTCCCCTCTTTTATTTAACATTTATTCGGAAGCCATATTTCAAGAGTCTTTGGAAGATGCAGAGATGGGAATCAAAGTGAATGGAGTATTAATCAACAACATACGATATGCTGATGATGCTGTCTTAATTTGCGACAACATAGCAGATCTTCAACAACTTAATCGGAGAATACAGTAAGCGAATGGGATTAGAGATTAATACCAAAAAGAACAAATTCATGATCATCTCCAGAAACTTGGATGCATTTGAAAACTCCACCATAACACTGAATACTAAGTCCATTGAGAGAGTGAGCAAATTCAAATACCTAGGAACGTGGCTTTTTGAAGACTGGGCATCGGACAGGGAAGTAAAATGTCGCATTGAGCAAGCTCGACAAGCTTTCGTAAAATTCAGGAAGGTATTGAGCTGCTCAGAGTTTGACCTTACACTGAGACTAAGGTTTACTAAATGCTACGTGTGGTCGGTGCTGCTATATGGCATAGAGGGCTGGACACTCAAAACGAGGGATATAAACAGATTAGAAGCCTTCGAAATGTGGCTTTATCGCCGTATCCTAAAGATACCATGGACGGCGAAAGTCACAAATGTGGATGTCCTTAAAAGAATCAACCAAGAACGTCAGCTTTTCGAAAACATCAAGAAAAGAAAAACGGCGTATTTGGGTCACATCATGCGAAACGAAAAATACCAGTTCCTTCAACTTATAATCCAGGGTAAAATTGAAGGCAAGAGAGGAATAGGACGCAAGAAAATGTCCTGGCTCCGAAACATAAGGCAATGGACAGGGATTACCGACATACAATCACTGATCCACATTGCAAGAAACAGAGAGTTAATGGAAAATGTGATCGCCAACATCCATTAGTGGATTTGCATTTGAAGAAGAAGAAGATACTGCTGAGGCACTGCCCCAGCTGCCTCGTAGGACCAGCCCCCACTGATACGTACGTTTCTGTGTCTCCAGACGTCTTCAGTAGGGCTACATGAACACCTCGAAATCGAAACGAAACCAAGCTGCTATGGAGACCAGTAAGAAGGAGTGGAAACGCAATGCATCGTTTGTGGGCTAACTTTTCAACATCTAATTCAGCTTTCAGCAATCGCCGCTAGAGGCGCAAGTGTTCGCATAGGTACTACAAATACATTAGTTCTTATGGACTATTTATTATTTAACTCATTTTGTTCATGTTTTCAGCGTAATTAGACATTGATTTATTGGTTGATGATAGGATCTTTCAGTGCGTCACAGTTTTTCAAATTCTTTCTAACGCATTAAATTGTATGTGACAGAAAAAAACGCACGTCGGTGATTACATTTCGTCGGTGACATTTATAACATTTATTCTAGTTGTCAATAGATGGCGCTATAATGAAAAAAAAATTATTTACTAATTATATAATATATCTACGAATATAATCTGTACAATTTATAAGACTATACAAATCAAAGAAAATACCATTTTATAAATGCAATAAACTCAATTGATTTGTTTTTATGCCAAATTGCAAAAAAAAAGTGACAACTGTCAGATTTAACTAAAATGTCATGTTAGAATAAATGCCATAAATGCTCATCAAAAGAAGCATAACATATCGACGTGTGGTAAAAAGTATATTCTTTCTATGCCATTGTAGATGGAGATGTGACATCAAATTTAAATTTGTCATTACTTTAATTAGTACGTTCTCTAACGGTAAAATATTGCAAAACCTCTAAATTAAAAAAAAGCTTGGATTGAAATGAAATTTGGCATACACATAGCTAACAGGTCAAATAAAAAAAGTGATATTGTGCCGATGTGTGTTTTTGCCCTGGGGGGTGCCCTCTGGGGGGAAAAATATATGTCCAAAATCCGGAAATCGATAAACTGACTATTTTAAGCAACTTTTGTTCTATAGAGTTTTTTCACTAAGTCAATACTTTTGAGTTATTTGCGAATGAACTTGTTCAGTTTTCAACAAAATAACCACGTTTTAAAAGGTTTTTCGCAAATTACTCAAAAAGTAAGTAATTGATCGAAAAAAATATCAAAAAAATATATCCTGTAAAAAAGTGAAAAAAATGGTGTATACAATAGGTCTCTATACTTAGCAGAAGCAGAGTTATAGCTAATGAAAAATAGGTTCATATTCGTCAAATTCCAAATCGGATATTTTAACTTGAAATAACCAAAAAATGAAGCACTTTTTGGGGAAAACTCATTACAACTTTTTTAAAGTGTTTAAAAAAGGATTTCTTTTGTTTTACAAAAAAACATTTCTGTCATCAAAAATAATCAAGTTACGCTCAAAATAAAGTTGGTCCCTTTAATTAGCATCTCAAATGAACGTAATCGTTACCACTTCACAAGTTTCTTTACTCCTGTATGTATTGTTTATATGATCTGTAAGTTTCATTGGTTTTAATTTCTTATTTTAACCTAGTTAACCTTCGGATGACCAAGCGGGCGAAATTGTGACCCCAGCGTATGTTTTTCTTTAATAAATTCAAAAGTATTTTCAATTTTTAACTCATTATTTTTTTATTTGACTTTAATATCATTCTAGATATCCTCGTATTTTGAAATAAAAAAAATTCTCTCTATTTTACGAATAAAAAATATATTCTGAAGTTGATGTTTAGTAAAATACCGTCTATTATGTGTAATTCCAAGTAGTTCAAGTAGTTTTACGCTAATGACGTCGACTTTGCAAAGTAACAAGACACTTACTCAACATACACACTACACATGACACTAACACTCATGTTGTGACTGGCTGAATGACATAAAGTCCATGCCAAAAAAAAAATTAAAAAAAAAACTTCATTTTTTTGTCGTCATTTTTGACATTTTTGACCTGGGGTCATTTTATCCCCCCCTTGGTTATCCGTGTAACAAAAAAAGGTTGGTCATCGGAAGGTTAAAAGGGCTCGAAAGATTCACTAATCACAAGTGCATTCAAATTTAGATATACCAAATCTTAACCAATTTTTGTGTTACAGTAAAACAAAAAAATACAAAATATTCAGAAAAGCGAGACGACTTTTTTGTTGTTTCAGATTTTTGGTATATCTAACAATTTTAAGTTATTTTGAAAAAATGCATTTTCTCCAAAATTAAAAATTTTGAAAATTTTATTTCAAAACCAATATTTTTCAAAAATGAGCACTTTGAACCGATGTAACTTACAGATCATATAAAAACAACATAAGTAAAGCAACTTGTGAAGCGATAATGATTAATATCATTTAAGTTGCTAATTAGGGGTTGATCTTCCCGATTTTTTTTTTTGCAAAAACAAAAGGGACCAACTTTATTTTGAGCGTAACTTGTTTATTTTTGATGCTAGAAATGTTTCTTTGTAAAACAAAAGTAAGCTTTTTTTCAACACTTTAAAAACGTTGTAATAAGTTTTCCCCCAAAAGTGCTTCAATTTTTTGGTTATTTCAAGTTAAAATATTCGATTTGGAATTTGACGAATATGAACCTATTTTTCATTAGCTATAACTCTGCTTCTGCTTAGTATAGAGACCTAATATATACACCATTTTTTCACTTTTTTATAGGCTATATTTTTGCTGAAAATGATTTTTTCGGCAAAATACTTACTTTTTAAGTTATTTGCGAAATACCGTCTAAAAACGTGGTTATTTCATTGAAAAATGAACAACTTCACTCGCAAATAACTCGAAAATATCGACTTGGTGAAAAAACTCTAAAAACAAAAGTTGCTTAGAATTGGTCAGTTTATCGATTTCCTGACTTATTTCGGACATATATTTTTTTACCCCCGAGAGGGGGTGAAACTCACCCCAAGGGCAAACGCACACATCTGCACAATATCACTTTTCCTCGTTAACATGTTAGCTATGCGTATGCCAAATTTCACGTTAATCCAAGTGGTTCTTTAAAATTTACAGCAAAAACCGTGAAAGAATGTACTAAATGTGGGACAGCTTATTTTGAAGCGGAAATATTTTGTCACATTATTATCTAACTGCCACATTTATATACCAATGGTACATATTTCAACTGCAAATTAATTGATATCGAAAAGTTTTTTAGTTGAAAAAATTGAACTTAACTGTACCTAATTGTTTTTAAAAATTTAAAAGGTTAAAATTTAAGAAGATTATTGATCAACATTTTTTTGAATTATTCTTTTTATCAAAATTTAAAATGCTTTTTCTTTTGAACACTTTATTTATGTATATTCTGAAAGCATATTATATAAAGATGTTTAAATTTAGTTAATAAAAATATAAATTAATTACAGACGACAGTCTGACTTTTATAAAATTAATGTTAATTTTTGCGAAATATTTTGTCTCAAAAAAATGCATTGTTTCGACAGAAAAACTTTCAAGATCCTCTTACTCTTATCATTATTATCATTTTCATGTTAAAATAAAAACCAATAGGTAATAGGTAAAACACAAATTATATTTACACCGAAGGAAATAACATAGAAACGAATATAATGCATGAACGTTATAAATAACATAAAGAAAAATCTTTATAAAAATTCTTTTAACTTCGTAAGTTCCCTTTTGAATTTTTTAGCGGAACGATAACTCGATAGAAATCCCGGTACGAAGCAAGTTCTTTTAGTGTAAGCTTTCTTGGCACTCATATTTAAATAATATTAACCACCAAAACCAGTAATCTTATATTAACTACGAATAATTAATTATTTTCGAAATTTTCACATTTACTCCAATGCAAAACTAGCACCTATCTCTACGCCACCGCCACTCTAGTGACAATCCAAGCAAACAGGCAAAATATGTACACAAATTTCAAGGTCGTCCTATCTCGATTCCTCTCCTCTGTGTAGGTCTCCATACAAGCTGTCTATTTTAAGCAGAATTTCAAAAATAATTCTGCCCATCGGACTCTGTAGCGGTGGCGACATCTATTAAAGAGAAATGGGAAGTCCCAGATCTAATCAATAAATCTGAAACTTCTCTTGGAACCAATTCCTGGTAACGTCCTTAATCTCTGGCATTTACAATATATAAGGCAAGTTGACGACGAATAAAAAATACGAAAAGTACTCTACAATACGCAGTTACATTCTGTCTGTTCGTCTAGGAAAAATTCCAAATAAAGTTGATTCCGTGTACTCAAAATATGAGTAAAATGAAAGATTAAAAAATAGCTTATGTTTCAATTTGGTTCATAGATCATGCACCCACGGCCGTGCAGTGCTATGATGCGGTGAGGCAGTCGCATCAGGCGGCATCACAAGGGGGGCGGCATAATCAGGAAAATCAAAATACAAATTGAACCATTCAATAATTTAAAAAATATATAGGACCAAGTGTCAGCCGAAAGTATAAATATTATATACATACATACAACGTTTATCTTTTTCTAAATGCTTTGTTATTCCGATATTGAGGTACATATACGATTTATGGATGTATGTTTGTTTTTACAGCAATATTTTGTCTAAGCGAAAAAATAAAAAGTTACAATCTGGCTACGACCAAATGAAAATTACTTCAAACGAAATTGCAGAAAATATTGATCTAAGTTGATATCTTAATATAAGTTGATTACGAAAAGTCTGTGGATGAGCTATTAACAGTGGAAAAAAAATTTAAAAAAATATATTTTTCCATCTATATTTTAGACATTGTCATTAATGCTTTGCTTGATCGATTTTCGCTTCTAGAAACTCTAATAATTTTAAATTTTTATGATAGTTGTAAATTGAGGGAAATAGGATGATAAAACACTAGAAAAATATTGTATGAATCTGCATTCAATGCTTTCAATAAAAAAAAGATAAAGAATCGGATATAGAGACTATATAGGTGCATATATCTTCTAGAAGAAATTCGTGATATACCCCAAATGATACCAAACTCCATGAAATCTTTAGGGGTTTTGAACTATTTGTGCCAAAATAACCTAATTTCTTTATACCTAAATGTAGTTGTATCACTAAGAATTTTATTAACACTCCCTGTCTCGGTAGCTAGTGGGGAAAGAAGTTTTTCAAAATTAAAAATTATTTAAAACTATTTACGAAGTTCCGAATCAGAAACACGAATCAGAATTGGCAGCACCACGTCGGAGAAATTCCTCATTAACACCGGACTTAGACAAGGAGATCCTCTCGCCCCCCTGCTGTTTGACTTCGCACTGGAACATCTAGTAAGGAAAGCTCAGCCACAACTGACAAACGGATTTGCCGCCCAAGGATCAAAAATACTATTAGCCTTTGCGGATGACGTGGACACAATTGCACAATCCACCAGAGATGCAAAAGAAGTTTTCACCCTATTCGAGAACGGAGCCAAGGAAGTTGGTCTTAAGGTCAACGAGGACAAGACCAAGTACATGGTGGTTACGAAGAACCCGAGACCAAGGGTTGGACAAAACGTAATAATTAATGAATACAATTTTGAAGTCGTCAAAGAATTTAAGTACCTGGGAGCGATCATAACATCTGAAAATAACTATGAAAAGGACGTGGCAGCCAGGATTATTGCAGGAAACAGGGCATATTACTCATTAAGGACCCTACTTAAATCAGAAATACTCTCAAGGCCAGCAAAAATAAGAGTATATAAGACAATAATTCGTCCCACAATAACGTATGGAAGCGAAACATGGACTCTGAATCAGCGGGAAACAACAAAATTACTGGTACTTGAAAGAGAGATACTGCGGACTATCTATGGGCCTTGCAGAGAAGAGACAACAGGAGAATGGAGAAGAAGACACAATGATGAACTCCAGACAATATACGGAGATGAAAACATAGTACGCTACATTAAATCAAACAGAATACGATGGGCGGGTCACGTACTAAGATCAAGTGACGAAAGACTTCTAAACGCCACATTCTGGGAAAGGCCCGATGGAAAAAGGTCAGTTGGTCGCCCAAGAAAGAGATGGAAGGACGCAGTAGCCAGCGATCTACGCAAAATGGGAGTACAGCAATGGGAAATAGCTGCTAAGGACCGACAACAATGGAGGGAAATAGTAAACGCGGCCAAGACTCACATAGAGTTGTAGAGCCAAATGATGATGATGATGATGATTTACGAAGTTCCATAAGACAAACAAAACTAAAAAAAAATAGCACTCATTTCAATCGAGTCTACTCACTAGCTGCTACTTTAGACTACACCAATCTGATTGACGAATTTGGCAAAATTAAAGTCAGAAGAGTAAAATTTTTGTAAATGTTATTTAATGTTAATACATATTTCATTTAATTTAAAGTAGGTATGCTTTGTTTTTAAAACAAGTTTTCGTTCATTTTGTGTAGTTTCATTTAGTAAAAATAAAAGTTAAGTTTCAATGATATTTAATGGCGTAGTCGCAACATTTCGGCTACAATGCTTTTTAAATGCATTCATATTTTTGAATGCTGAGAAAACTAATAAATATTTTTTAAAAATTTAAACGCAGAATGAAAAATTACAATATTACCGAAGGCCAAATGTGCCGTAGAATAAACAAAAAATTTATTTTGAATGAGATATTTCAAAATAAAAATCACACTAAATTGTCTTTATCACTGTAATTTATTAAAATAAACATTATAGAAATTTTCAGGAACTTTCAGCCCTCGGTAATAACGTAATCTTTCATTCTGTGTTTAAATTTTTCAAAAATATTTATTAATTTTCTCATGATACGAAAAAAATGAATACATACATTTAAAAAAACCCTGGAGCCTAAATTTTGCGCCTATCCCCTTAAGGGGCGGCATTCCGAAGACTTGCATCATATTGAAAATATGTACCGCACAGCTCTTGCACTATCCCATACGTACGTTTCTGTCTCTTCTTCAGGTTTCTTCGTTGGCTACATGAACACCTCTGAATACAAATGAAACTAAGCTGCCTATTTAAGTAGCTACCGAATTGCTACGGAATTGAAACGTAAGCTAGTTTTTAATCTTTCATTTTACTCATATTTTGAGTGCACAGAATTAACTTTCGTTGGAATTTTTCCTAGACAAATAGACCGAATGTGACTGCATATTGTAGAGTCCCTTCAGTCTTCTTTATTCGTTGTATCTGTGCCTTATAAATTGTAAAAGGCAGAGATTAAGGATGTTACCAGAAAATAGTTCAACGAGAAGGTTCAGATTTATTGTTTAGGTCTGGGAATTCTTATTTCTCTAAATGATTATTAGCTTGGCTAAAATTTAAATGGACTTTTCAAATCGAGTTTTGATTAATTTTTTCCTGACACCACATTTTTGTAAGTCAACAAGCAAATAGGAAGTCATGAGATTTTTTTACCCTTGGTGAAATTCTAGAGTTGAACTTCTGGTCATAATTACTAACAGAACTTTTACCCCATCACAGATACTAGATGTTAGGGCCCTAACATCAGCTAACACTGGAACAGATCATAACTTGGTTTTATGTAAAATACAGATAGAACGACAAATTTAAATCAAAAAATCTCCTACATACATCGAGAGATACAATATAGAATCAACGACCTCAAAAATCACAAAAATATTGTATGAAAGCAGGCTGACAAGCAAATTGGAAAACAGATCATAACTTGGTTTTATGTAAAATACAGATAGAACGACCAATTAAAATCAAAAAATCTCCTACATACATCGAGAGATACAATATAGAATCAATGACCTCAGAAAGCACAAAAAGATTGTATGAAAGAAGGCTGACAAGCAAATTGGAAAACATTAACTTACACAACTGTGAAGTAAAAGAATTCTGGAATGAAATCAAAAACTGCATCCAGCAAGCTGCAGTCTATTGGCAGAAGGAAAACAAACACCAGCGCAATAAGAAACAACCGTAAGAAGTCAAGGAACTCGCAGAAGAAAAGAGAAAATGCTATCTGTGTTACAAAAGCAGCGGAATACAGGAACAACGCGCCATCTATATGGAAACCAGAAACAGAATAAATTCGCGAATAAAAGCAATGAAAAGAGAGCATTGGATCAAGTTCAAAAGTGACATGGATTACGACATCTATGGCGCACAGAGGAAAGTTTCTAAAATGCTAAAAAACAGAAAAAAACACAGTATATTAATTTGTACAGACAAAGGGGATACCGACTGAGATATATAAAAAATATTTCAGAGAACTCTATAAAGGTGAACAAGCCAATGACGAACAAGATTACAAAACAGAAGACAGGTATATCACTAAATAAAATGAAGTAAAAGCGAGAATGAATATCTTAATTAAAGAATAGACGATCGCCAGGTACTGATGGAATACCGAACGAACTGCTGAAATACGGCGGTCAGAAACTCACACTAATTGTCTCACAACATTGTTTAACAAAATCTTAAACAAAGCAGAGGTACCACAAGATTGGCACACCAGTATCACAATACCGATTTTTAAGAAAGGACAAACATCATGTCCGGACAACTATAGAGGAATAACCCTCTTAAATACGACAATGAAGTTATTCACAGGCATACTTAAGGATAAATTGGAATCACAGATAAAGAACAGCAAGGATTCAGAAAAGACAGGTCTAAGGCGGACGCAATATTTGTCATGAAACAAGTGAAAAAGAATTCGATAGAATATAACAAACCCACATATATTTGCTTCGTAGACTTAACGAAAGCATTTGACCGAGTCAGACTTAGCAATATATTACAGAAAATGAAGCAAAAAAGGATACCGGCAAACATTGTGGAAGTCATAAAACAAAAAATGAACAATAAAAACACGAAAAAAATTAAAACAAATGACACCACTACGGCCGACATACCAACACCAGGGGGAATCAGACAGGGAGACAGCCTCAGTCCATTTCTGTTTAACATGCTAATGGATGAAATAATAGAAGATGTTAAATCGCTACAACTAGGATACAGACTCGGTCACAGCAGAAACTGTATAGTGTGCTAGGCGGATGATGCAGTCCTGATTGCAGAGGATGAGGATGACCTACAAAGACAACTTTATCGATTCTACTAAGCATGTCGACGACGCAACATGAACATATCCACGCAGAAAATAAAATTCATTACTATTGCGAAAGATCCAATTAGATGCAAACTCGTGGTAGAGGAGAAACCCATAGAAAAGCTCTCTCTTCTCTCTTCAATCCTGACCCCTCGGAGGGAGTGTAGTGGTCGACTTGATGTCGTGTATTTTCCGTCTCCAAATATCTCTGTCTCTGGTCATTTATTTTAACTCATGCATAGGTCTTTTGCATATTCCTGTAATTTGATCGATCCATCTTGTTGGGGATCTTCCTCGTGATCTTCGGTCTTCCATCTTTCCTTCTATAATGAGTCTTTCTATGTTTTCTGTGTTTGCTCTCATGACATGTCCAAAGTATTTTAATTGTTGGAGATGGACTTTACTGGAGAGTCGTTGACTAACTTTTAGCTCTCTTAAAATTGAATTATTTGTCCTATGGTCGGTCCAAGGAATTCGTAGCATTCGTCTTCAACAGAACATTTCAGTGGCGTCTATCTTTCTTCTTTCCGAATTTCTCAGGGTCCAAGATTCACAACCGTAGGTCAGTATTGGGAATATTAAGCAGTTGATCAACCTCATCTTTAACGCTCTTGAGATTTGACAGTCCTTCCATATTGTGGTCATTTTTGCTGTGGCGACTTTTGCTAGATCACATCTACGCTTTATTTCTTCCTGCAGTGACCCTGTTTTTGTAATTAATGATCCCAGATATAAGTATAACCTCACAATATCAAAACGATCAATTGTGGTTATATATGGATGATTGTTATGTAGTCTATCCACTATCATGATCTTTGTCTTTGACTTTGTCTTTGAACAGCTTAACCAGTTCAAATATTTAGGTGTAGATTTATCATGACCCAGCCCGAGACATAAGAGCACAAATAAACAAGAACGCAGTCATATCCGGATATTTGAGAGATGTGGTCTGGAATAACCCATATATGAGACTGGACAGCAAAGTTAGAATTTATAAAACTTGCATCAGACCTGTTATGACCTATGGCATTGAATCAAGAGGAGACACCAATAAAACCAAAAGCCTGCTACGGACAGCCGAAATGAAGACACTAAGAGCAATTGTAGGGAAGAGAAGAAGGGATAAAATAAGAAACAACATCATCAGGGAACAATGTGGCGTGCAAGATGTAGTAAAATGGGGTAGGCAAAGACTAAGAGAGTGGTTCAGTCATGTAAAAAGAATGGAGGAGCACAAACTACCAAGAATTGCGCTAGAAGGAAAACGAGCTGGCAAGCGTCCACCGGAAAGACCACCAAAAAGATGGAGAGATAGCTGGCAGTCTACCCCTCAAGAGATGCTTCCACGTCCGAATTGACAGATCGACAGATCTATATCAAGTAGAAGAAGAAGAAGAAGAAGAATAAATTCTAGAGTACCTATATACGCTAGAGGTAAAATATATTTTATTTTAACGAACAACAGGCAGTTAAGACCCAGGGCATATTTATACAATTTAATCATAATATTAACTAATTACAATTATTTTAAACATAACTAAAACTTCAGGTTTAACTAACGTGAAGGACCTCATGAACAATATTTCTTCATCTCTTCTTCTTTGTGCATTTGTTTCCTCCCCTGTAGCTCTAAGGTGGTACTCATCTCTCCTGTTGTTTGGCTTTCTTCCATTGCCCGAACTTCCGAAGTCTATCCCGTTTCTTTCAGGGATATGTTCTTTACTTCCCTCATTTCGGTTTCTTATATTGCCAAATGTCCTATTTCGAAGTGTATCAGTGTGTGGTGTTCTCCTCCACACTGTTTACATCTCTGCTACGAAAAACATTGTGTTTTCTTCTGATTTTTTTTTCACCACCTTTTTTCTTTTATTATTTTGTTTCTGTCTCTTCCACTGAGCTCCAGAAATTCCCTGCACTGTAATACACTGTGTTCTCTGTCGCAAATTACACAGTGCATTCTTTCTTTCTTAACATTTCTACTTGATTTTCCTGTTTCTTTTCTGATTCCAACATCTCCAATGTTTGGGATCTTCTCTGTATGAAAGTTTGCGTAGATTTGTACGTCGGTATTTATCTACTGTCCCGATATGGTTTTCGTAAAGTCTCCTGGTTTCGTAAAGTCTCCTATTTTGTTATTGTAATTCTGGCTATTAATGGGCTCCATGATTCCGTGTCTGTTCCTAGACCTCCGATTGCTTCTAGTCACTCGTGAAAAGTATCGTTTAGTGACTTTAGGACTCCAGCAGATGCTTTCTTTGTCTCCTGTGCTTGGAGCATTCTATAATATCATTCTTGGATTCCCCTATCCTCCCCTAAGCATAGTCCAGGCCACTTAATAGTTTGCATCTGTTATGTGTAAATGTTGTATAATCCTGTTTGCCTCCCCTCTTAGTTGTGTTTTGAGGTACTGAATTTTTTTTGCGTTCGATAATTGGTTATTTTCATGAATCAGTTTTGTGAATAAATCGTCGAACGTTGTCCATGTCTCAAATTTTTTCTTCAAATACAGGTATTTTTATCTGTGGCAGTGTTACGATGTCTCTCCTCTATGTACATAGTATCAAGCCGTTCAGTTACTGGCCGTATTTTCTTCAATGTTTTCTTAATTGTTTTTTGTAAATAGGTATGTTAATTGTCTCCAACCCTCCATTCTCCAACCAGTGTAGTTCCTTATTTATGGTTGCTTCCATTTATTTTCTCCATATATTCTTTTAATTCTGAATGCAATTTTTCGTCCCCCTATATCGGATGTGCATTTCCTTGTAGTACTTCCTCAATTTTCTGTTTTCCAGTTTGTACTTAATTTATTTTCGAAGATTTTCCTCTCTTTAAAATTCTTCCATATTCTTCGAGTAAAGATTTACCCTCAATGTACACTTTATCAACCTGTTCGTGATATTTTGATACAAAATATTTGCCTTTTGTCGACCCGCCTTCAATCAAATACGTGGGTTTTGTTAAACATATAGTACCTGTGTTATATATAATATGGAAATCTGATCACTTCGAACTACTGTGATTTTGACCTACTTAGGTTGAATGTTACTGCAGGTCAGTAAATAGGTGAATTCTTATTTATTAATACTATTTAGGAAACCAATCAATGCATTATTAATTTTGAAATGAAATCTTGGGTTAATGAAATATTCGTATTTTTTTTAAATCGAATTTAATCATCTTAGGTTGCATCGGGTTCCGAGGCTTTATATCGGTTTTTTGAACCTTGTTTTCTCTTACAATCGGTAGCATGCTTACTTGGCCCATCAACCCTCCTCTTTTATCCGGGCTGGGGACCGACTGTGAGTGTGAAGGCGACTTCTGCTGAGCTACTCAATCCACTCAGTATTCGAGCCCATAACCCCCAGGCAGAGTTATTACAGGCAGAATTAAGACACGAAATAGAAATAAGTTTTCAGGAGGTAGAGATAGCCATGAATTTACTCAAAAATAGAAAGTCAGCAGGACCAGACGGAATAACCATCGAGCTTCTAAAATACGGAGGAGAAAGTATAACCCTAGAGATGACAAAACGTATACAAAAACTAATATTGTACTGCAAGATACCAGATGCATGGAGAAACAGCATAATGATACCAATGTTCAAAAAATGAGAAAAAGAAGGCCCCAACAATTATAGAGGTATAAATCTGCTGAACACCGCAATTAAGCTAACCACAAAAGTCCTAACCAATAAAATCAATAAACTAACAACTTTATCAGATAAACAATAAGGATTCAGATCCGGAAGATCCTGCGTAGACGCCGTATTTGTACTGAGACAAATCACAGAAAAGGCCATTGAATACAATAAACCAGCATATCTATATTTTATAGACCTCACAAAGGCTTTTGATCGCATCCAAGTCGAAGACTTCTTACATTTACTGTATAGAAGAGACATACTTATAAATAATATACAAACCATCGAAAACATCTACTTTCATAATCGAATAAAGGCAAAGATAAATGGAAAACTAACGCAGTTTATACCAGTGCAAGGCGAAGTCAGACAAGGTGACGCATTGAGCCCACTGCTCTTTAATATAATAATGGACGAAATAATAGAAGCAGTACGTAAAGGTCATGGTTACAGAATGGGGAACAATGAAATCCAAATATTATGTTATTCAAACGACGTCGCATTAACCCGGCAACAGTCGCGCTCTGTTCTGTCACGTAATCGGTCGCGCGTTAGATTTTGTCTAACAATACGAATTTAGACGCGAATTTACAACAAATCTTTATGTTATAGTATTATAAAGCTAATTTTTTCTCACCAAAGCCATAAATTCCAAAAGAAGAAGAAGAAGAAGAAGAGGAAAAAGCAGAAGAAGAAAAAGAAGAAGAAAAAGAAGAAGAAGAAGGAGAAGAAGAAGAAGAAAGAAATAAATATTCCTACGCATTACTACACCCTTCCTCGAGGCACTTACGAGTGGCAAAATTTATTATGTTGCAAAATTTTTCATCAAGTTATCACGAAAAGGGATAAAATGTTGTCTCCAAAGATTAAAACACATCTTCAATACAACAGCCAAGAAATACAGTATGATAATATCAACAGAAAAAAACAAATGTATGACAACATCTAAACACCCACTACGATGTAAAATTGAAATTGATGGGAAAATAATAAAGCAAGAAGCAAGGTTTAGATACCTGGGAAAATATATAACCAGTTACGGAGATGTTGAAGAGGAAGTACGACAACAAAGCTTAAAAGCAAGTAAAGCGACGGGATCTCTTAATGACACAATCTGGAAGAACCTAATACAAGACACAAAAGCAAGAATCTATAAAGCAGCAATTAGACCTATATTGCCATACACGGCGGAGTCAAGACCTGACACATCTAAAACAAGACGACTACTAGAAACAACAGAGATGAAAATACTCCGACGAATATCAGGGAAAAGTTTGTTGGACAGGGAGAGAAGCGAAAACATAAGAAGATCATGCAATGTAGGAAGACATAAATGGATGGGTGACAAAACGGAAACAGGAGTGGAAACAACACATTAGTACAACACATTAGTACAACAGGATACTACGAATAGCACGAGATAAGTCACGAAATGGACGAAGAAGTATTGGCAGACCAAGAAAAAGATGGTGCGGTAACTTAAACAATTTAGGAGGTTAATATTGAAGAAGAAACAGGCTTTAAAGCCTACATACCTACAAGAAGGAAGAAGAAGAAGAATTCAATCAATTATTTAACGTATTTAAGTTGGTTCTCGGTTGATGGCTGTGCAGTCGGTCCCCTGCATAGCTCTGGGGTGTAATGATAGATCGCCTCCACGTGGTGCACCCTGGGTAACGCTAAATGGTCTATCAATTTTTGGACGCCAAACTAGCCGCTAAGCTCTCCTGGCAACCAGTACGATAAAGAAAAGCAAGGAAAGGAATCTCCATATAGGAATATGGAAAACTACAAAGGTGTTTATCAACACCATTTGACGAGACGTATCGGACCAACCCTCCGTATATGTCAAATAAACATAGAGGGAATTAGTAGATCAAAATCTGAATTTCTTTCAAAAATACTAATCGAAAATAAAGTTGACGTCATAGCTATTCAAGAAACTCACGCACCATCAGAAACCGAGCTTCTTAAGAGGGGTAAAATTCCGGGATATAGCATGATTGGAGCCACTTACAGCAATGTTTACGGAACTGCAACTTACGTGAATAACAGTATACAAAATTCCAAGGTGAAGGACTGCAGCTGCGAAAATAGTGTATCCATAATCTCTACAAAAGTGAATGACATAACCATAAAGAACATCTACAAACCACCATTAACTAAATGGCCAACAAATGTAATCAAAACTGAGGACAACCAACCTACAGTTTACATAGGGGACTTTAACAGTCACCACAACAAATGGGGGTATGAAAACAATGATGAAAATGGGGAAAAACTCCTGGAGTGGGCCGAAGAAAACAATATCCACCTTATCCATAGTCTAAAAGATAAACCTACTTTCTTTTCTAGAAGATGGCGCAAAGGCTACAACCCTGATCTATGCTGGGTTTCGAGTAACTCACAGTTACAACCACTCCCAAGCTCCCGAACTGTACTGCCTAGTTTCCCTCGCAGCCAACATCGACCTGTCATAATCGAAATAGGCATACAAATTTCTATTGTTGAACCCACGCCGAGACCCCGTTGGAATTTTAACAAAGCAAATTGGCCTGAATACACCAAAGAGCTGGACACCTGCATTCGCTTCATTGACCCAAAGGCCAACAATTACCACCGTTTTTTAGGAATGGTTATCTCTATCGCCAAAAAACATATCCCCCGAGGTTTTCGAAAGGAGTACATCCCAGGCTGGACGGAAGAAAGCCAAAAACTATATGAAGAATTTTTGAAATCAGAAGATCCCGAAATCGGTGACAACTTACTCAAGTCACTGGATTCAACTAGACTTAATAAATGGAAATCTACCGTAGAACATATTGATTTCTCCCGTTCCAGTCGGAAGGCATGGGGACTCATCCGCAAACTGGGCGAAGCAAGCAGAGCACAACACTTAAACAAATCAACAATTGAGCCAAATAAGATAGCCAATAGAATAATTGAGAACTCTCGAGCTCCATCTGAGAAAACTCATACATCGATGGTAAAAAAAGCTCTTAAACAACTTAAATCAAATACCCCCACACCATCAGAATACTCACGTGCCTTCTCATTGGATGAAATAAACGAAGCGCTTAACCAAACCAAAACGGGAAAAGCAGCTGGTTTCGATGGAATATATCCTGAGTTTATAGTCCACACTGGTACAAAAACAAGACAATGGCTCAAAGAATTCTTTAGCGACATTGTGACTACAGCTATGCTTCCCCCAGAATATAAAAGAACAAAAATTATCGCAATCCAGAAGCCTGGCAAAGACAACAAGCTGCCTGAAAGTTACCGGCTTATCGCCTTACTCAGTTGCTGTTATAAATTACTAGAACGACTCTTATATAATAGAATATGTAACACCATTGAGGACGCTGTACCAATTGAGCAAGCTGGATTTAGAAAAGGACGAAGCTGTTGTGACCAAGTGCTGTCCTTAACTACATTCATCGAAGCTGGCTTTGAAAGACGTGAAAAATCTGCCATAACATTTATAGACCTTACGGCTGCCTATGACACTGTGTGGAGAGAGGGCCTTATTTATAAGTTGATGAAAATCATACCCTGTCTCAAAACTTGTCAGCTGATAAACAATCTACTAACTAACAGACTGTTTCAGGTATATATAAATGATGCACGAAGTAGCGTTAGAAAACTTAACAACGGCTTACCTCAAGGCTCAGTGCTAGCTCCTTTATTATTTAACCTTTATACGGCGGATATACCTGATACAAAATCGAGAAAATTCGCTTATGCAGACGACCTGGCCATTGGCTTCCAAGATAATAGTAAGGAAGCTGGAGAACGAGCTCTAAACGAGGACCTAACTACACTTAGTAACTACTTTAAGAACTGGCGCTTACGTCCTAACACAAGCAAAACTGAAACCTGTCTCTTTCACCTGTCGAACCAACTTGCGGGCGATACCCTCAATGTAACTCTAAATGATGCAGCTATCAAACATAACAACAACCCCAAATATCTAGGCATCACACTTGATAGAACACTCACCTTCAAAAGCCATCTTACAAACGCAGCCGGTAAACTGAGAACAAGAAATAATATAATAACAAAACTTGCTGGAACAACTTGGGGTGCTTCTGCAGATACTCTTCGGACCTCTGCTCTAGCTTTGGTTTTTTCAGTGGCAGAATATTGTGCACCAGTATGGTTAAATAGTGCACATACAAACAAAATCGATGTCCAACTTAATCAAACCATGAGATTAATCACTGGAACAATAAAATCAACCCCAGTGAGATGGCTGCCTACTTTGAGCCATATTGCCCCACCAGATCTACGCCGTACAGCAGCATTAGTGAGAGAGTATCAGAAAATTGTAGCCAACATACAATTACCAATCCATCAAGACATACCAGACATCTCAAAAGAGCACCAGCGACACTGAGGTCTAGAAATCCTCCAATCAGAACTGCCCGAACAATTGGTGATTCCTATGATATACAAAGGCAATGGTCCACAAGATGGATGCCAACAATAGCAGCAGACTATATTCAGATATCCACCCCAACCCAGGGTTTCATCGGATCGGGTCTGCCCCGGCCCACCTGGACGAGGCTTAATCGCATACGTACCGGACATGGTAAATGTGCTGATTCTCTGTTCAAATGGGGTCGTGCAGAAAGTCCACAGTGTGATTGTGGATCGCTTAGACAGACCATAAGTCATTGTGTTTCAGATTGCCTAAATCGGGCCTACCGTGGAAACCTCCAGGACTTTGTGGAATGCTCCCCAGATGCAATTGAATGGCTATGTAAATTGGACATTAATATTTAGATTCATTCATTATGTTTTGGTGTTTGAATAATATATGTGTATATGTGTATATATGTGTGTATATATTGTTGTGGTCTTGATTATTGATATGAGATAATATTTTTATATGTCATTTAATTTAATCAATGCATTACTAATAATCTAATTAATTTACCAGATCACATATCAATATGTTTTCAATCTCAGGGCTTTTTATAAAATTAATTACTTACATACGTGGCTTCTAAGTATTTCTTAATGGTTCCTAATCGGGATAGGAAAGAAAAGAGTAAAATAATAACACATATGGGTTACAATTGTAATCAAAATATTGTTTATTTTATTTAAATGGCAATCACTGCTTAATATTTGCTATATCTTATTATTCTTAAACATAACATTTACACATGGGAATCTTATTTCCTTTTGATTTCCAATTGAAAGTTTTTATTAACATTTAACTATTATGATTTATTAGCAACAATTCTATTTAAGTTTGATGAAGCTTTTCTGATATTATTGATTATGTTTCTTCAATTTTAAATGTGGTATTTACTACGAAAAACCCATACATTCATGTCCAAACAAATGAGACTGACCTTTTTCTGGTGCACTGAGAATGTCTTCACACTAGACCCGTTTCCTGCTATCCTTGGCTGCAATCAAAACCTCGTCCTGGCTTCCAGTAATGTTCTCCTCTGAAACTAGCTCGTATAGCTCTCGTTTCCTGCTTCTGTCGTGATGCTGTGTTCTACCTTTTTCGAAACTGCAATCAGCTACCGGGAACTCTTGGCTCAAGGAGGTTCTTTTACTCTCAACCTGGCCTACCTCTCGTTCTACGATAGATACTCCACACTCACGGAACTACACCGGCTTTCTCACTCTCCGTACACTACCGTCTACTACTCGACTTCACTTCTCGACAGCTCAAAACATTCTGATCTCTATTTGTCATTCATTCCCCTACTTTCTAAATATCCCTTCCAGATTCACAAATCAAACTTCCACCACCAACTCTCATTCGCAGTATTCCTCAAAACCAATTTTTAAACTTTCTAAATATGCTTAATGGATTTCAAAGAAAATAGTTAATTCCCATTCTAAAATTACTTTCTAATATATACAAATTTTAATGACCTATTCTATATTTCCACTTAGTCTTATTTAGCATCGGCTAATGACCGATCCTTCCGCGAACAACGATAATGGCCTATTAACGATTTCACTTGAGTCTTATTTAATCACTTCTTAAAATTAAATATAACAATTTGTTGTATACAGGTTGTTCTAAATTTATATGCCCGTGGTTGAGAAAATTGAAAATATTTTATATTAAATTGAATTCTGTTTATAATTATCAAAATTTAATTTTCATATCAAATAGAAATATAACAAATCCCCGCCTTGTATTCGATAAAATTTATCTGCATTTTTAAATAAATTTTCTCGAGGCAAAACCAACTCCCTGTATATTTCCTTACTTTAATCTACGTCTTATTTCCTAACTTACTATCTACTTCATGTATCTGTCTTTTATTCGTGATATTTGTATACATCGTGAATATTATAAATTCCTCGGATCTTTTCCGAGTTCCTGTGCCTCAACTCATAACTATTTATCCCATTTTCATTATTCACGATATACGGGCCTTCGAAAACAGGCATCAACTTTGCGCAAATGCCCCCAGGAAGATTTGATACTCGTAATGCCCTCACGAGTACTTTTTCACCCTTTTGGAAACTCACTGGTCTTCTTTTTCTATTTTGTTCCTGTCTTTGGATATATTTTTCGTTGCTTCGCCGTAATCTTCTCTGTACGGTTTCAATCACCTGTTGATATTCTTTTGGCTCTTGGTCTTCCTATGGCCTTATCGGCAGTACACCCTTCATGATGTATTCTGGGTTCTCTTTTGTTACTGTGCTCGGAATTGTATTTAGATACCTTTCTATTTCCGCCATTTTCCTGTCCCAGTGGCGATGTTGACCATCTGTTGCAATGCGAAGAAATTTCGTCACTTCCTGTATGAATCGTTCCGAAGGATTACTCTGTGGATGCCTGATGCTGACAAAATTTTTCTCTATTCCTCGTTCTCGAAGTTGTCCCTTGAAACGATCGTTTTGGAAATACGTTGCATTGTCCAGTAGAATCTTTTTTGGTGTTCCTACTATGGCTATAAAATTGTCGATTTTTCTTAATATTTCTTCCCCCTTTGTGGTGCGGCAACTATATAATTTTACGTATTTTGAAAACACATCCACCATTACCAGAATATGTTTGTTCCTTTTAGTGGTCATAATTAGATCGCTTAACATATCTATTGCTACAATGTCTAGTTTGTTTCGGGCTTCAATATTTTTGGCAACATTTTCGTTTTTGAAATTCCGACTCTTATATTTTTGACATACATCGCACTTCTGGGTAATTTCCTTTGCAATGCGGTAATCCTGTCGGCTGATGTAATTTTCCCTAAAAACGAGCCAAACTTTTCTGCTACCGATATGCCCATTGTCCTCATGTAATTTCTTTATTATCTTTTCGGCCAATGTCTGTGTCACTAAATATAGTTCCTTTCCGTCTATTCTCTTAAAATATATGTTATTTTCTACTTCCGCTCTTCTTTTCTCTCTTTCCTCTAGGTCTTCCTGGTTTGTCCTTATCTCATTTAATGAATATATCCCTTCTTCTTGTATTAATCTATTTAGTCCCACCTGTAGAGTAATTGTTTCCTTTTTTCCGGTGTCCTCATCCCGTGTTAGAGCGTCGGCTATTATGTTGTCTTTTCCTTTTATATATCGGAACTCAAAATCATACTCCTGTAATAATAGAATGCCTCTATGTATTCTATTATTTACTAATCTATTCTTCATGATATGTACTAAAGCTGCATGGTCTGTTTCGATTGTGAATTTTGCTCCCAATAAGTAAAACCTCAATTTGTTTACGCAATATAGTACACTGGCAAACTCCAATTCTGTAACACTATATTTTCTCTCATGTGTTTTAGTCACTCGAGATATAAAACATATCGGTACTTCTTGGTCGCTTTGTATTTGAGACAGAACTCCTGCAAATTTTTGTATGGACGCATCAGTTCGGAGTATAAAAGGTAAATTGTAAATGGGGTGGTATATTTTCGTTCCTTTTGAGAATTCTCGTTTTAATGTTTCGAAAGCTTCCTCCTGTTCTTCTTTCCAATTCCATTTTATTCCTTTTTTAAGCAATTTTATCAGAGGGATTTCCTTTTGGCTCAAATCGGGAATCAGCTTTTTAAAATAATTTATCGTGCCAAGAAAACCTCTCAATGTTTTCAAATTCGTTGGTCTTGGGTATTCATCTATGAGCTTGACTCTGTCTTCGGCTAATCTTACTGTTTTGGTGTCCAATTGAAAACCCAAATAAATGACTTCTTTTTGAAAAAATTGACATTTTTCAATGTTTAATTTCAATCCCGCTGTGTCCAATTCTTTCAGAATTATTTCTATGTGTTCCAGATGACTCTGAGTATCTTGTGAAAAAATTAATAAATCATCGATATAATGAACTATGAAATCTTCATGGCGATTCAAAATGGTATGTAGAGCTCGGACGAGTGCAGCACAAGCACTCTGCAATCCAAATGGCACTACCTTAAACCGGTAGACAATACCATCAATAGAAAAAGCGGTGTAGTTTCTACACTTTTCAGCTAACGGTATCAACCAAAAACTGTGTTTTAAGTCAATTTTCGAAAATATGTGTGACCCGGTGATTCTTCCAAAAATGGCCTCGATGTTTAGAGGTGATTCATATTGTGATACAGTGTGCTGGTTGATATTCCTGGCATCTAAACATAATCTCAATTCTCCATTGCTTTTCTTTACTATCACAATCGGGTTAACATACGGTGAATCACATCTTTCGATGATTTGATCTTCCAACATTTTATTTATTTCTTCTTTCACCTCTTGTCGATACTTGTATGGAATCGGGTAAGTCTTTGATCGAAAATTTCCCAAGTTTTCCACCTCAAATGAATGTCCGTACTTTTTAGCCACTCTGTTTTCCTCATTGATCAAATTTTCGTAGTTTCTTAACATCAACTGCAATTCTTTTTCTTTCCCTTCTCCACATATCAATTTTCTGTCTTTTTTTTCAGATTCTTCACACATGTTCACCGTGCATTCTGCATCCTCGTTTGCATATACCTCCTCATCAAATACCACTGTTTCAATCATATTCTTTTCACTTTCATTTTTTAGCTTTATTTCTTCTTCTCCTGAGCTCGTCTCTTCTTTTGAGGAATCCCAGGTTTCCTTTGTTTCTGATACTCTCAAATTTTCTTCTTCTGGGCTCAACTCTTCTTTTGAGGAGCCACAGGTTTCATTTTCTTTTATCCTTTTCTGACTTTTTCTCCCTTTTCTTCTTTGTCCTTGCTTCGTTGCCAAATTCATTTCCACTGTTTGTTCTTTACCTGATTCGTCCGTATTTTGTTTCTCCTGTTCCTTGTCCTGTTCCTTTTCTTTTTCTTCTGTTAGTTTCATCGTATTATTTTTAAAATCTATCACTACATGTTTTTCTGCCAATTCGTCAACTCCTACTATCATGTCATGTGACAGATTTGGCATTATTACACATTGTAGTGCATACATATTCTTACCCAGTCGTACCATTACTCGTATGCCTTCATTTATAGTTGCCAATGTCCGTTTGTTTGCGCCCACTAAATTTACCCTAGGTATTTTGTAAATTAAATTTGTTAAGTTAACTTCTTCTATTAGTTTTCTGTTGACCAATGTTATTTCCGATCCAGTATCTATCATAATTTTAATTGGTGTCTCGTTGATAAATCCATCCACAAATTTTAAATTAATTCCATTTTTCTTTTCGTTGTTTCCTGCCAATTTAATAAACTCCTTGGGGTGACAAAAGATTCCTGTTTGTTTTTTTGTTTTTAGTGAGCGCCGTCGTGAAAAGACGCCGGTTGCTCATTGTTGTTTATATTTTCGTCATAATTTCTCTCTCCGTCATATTCTTCTGTCTGGGTATTATTTACCTCTCTTCTATTTTCTCTTGGTCTGTCGGATCTGTTTCGGTTTTCTCGATATCCCTGTTCATTTTGTCTACCATTATTTCTGTTTTCTTGATTTGAGCGTGTGGTGTTTCTATTCTGGTATTCTCGATTTCTGTCCTCATTCCATTGCCTATTTCTTTGTTCATAATTTCCTCTTCCGTTGTCTCTATTTTCGTTTTCCCTTCTGGGATTAAAATCTCGTCTTGTATAGTCCCTCCTATTTTGATTTCTATCTCTGTAATCTTGTGTTTCTCGGGGCCTGTAATCTTCTCGCGACTTTCTTGATTTTCTTTCTCTTAGACGTGATTCTCTTATTTGTAGGAATTGGCATAAACTATCTATGTCTTTGTAGTTTTGCAATGTGATATGGTCTTCCAGCGTTTCCTCGAAATGTCTTGCAATCAGTTCGACTAATTGTTCCGATGAGTAATTATATTGTAAATGTTTTGCATTATTGTAAATTTGCAAAGCATATGTCCTTTCTGATACACCCATCCTATCATTGTATTTCCCATTTTGCAATTCCTTGTTAATTTCCAATTGTTGGACTTTTCCCCAGAAATAATTCAAAAATTTTTGTTCAAATTGTTGCCAACTGTCAAATTCTTCTTCTTTGGAATCGAACCATAGGCTTGCTTCATATTTTAGATGGTTTCTGATAGTTTCTTTTGCTGTTTCGAAATTTCCGATGTGTTGTATTCTCTTTTTCAGGCTATTTATGAACGGCACTGGGTGTAATCTTCTTACATCCCCGCCAAACCTTATCTTCACGTCATCTGTGCTATGTATAACCATTTCTCTTCTTTCTCCGACATTCTGTTGCGTCCTGTTTTCGGTGACTTGTTTTTCTATTTCTGTGATTCTTTTTTCCACTTCTTCTCTGTCTACTTGAATAGCATTTTCCAACTTATTTTCCAAATTTTCTAGTTCCTTTTTCTGGCCATTCGTTAACTCCTTTATTTTATCTTGAATTTTCATTTCATACTTTTCTATGCGTTCCTCCATTTTCTTGTTGTTCTCTTCTATGGCTTGTTTTGTTTCCTTCTGATTTTCTTGCATTATTCTTTTTGTTTCATCCATTTTTTGATCCAATTTTTGTTGTGTTTCATCCATTTTTTGTTGTGTTTCATCCATTTTTTGATCCACTTTATCCATTTTCTTTGATGTTTCTTCTTGATTTTTATCCATTGTCCTTTTTGCTTCATCCATTTTTTGTGACTGGAGTTGCATCAGTTGTAACATTTTATCTATTCCTGATAATTCTTGCTGTTCTGATGCCATGATTGTCGTGTCTAAAATATCTTCTTGGTCTGAATGTTCTTTTTGTTTTTTGTTGTCTTTGCTTTGGCTTCTTGTCACAGACATTTGTTTTCAAGAAGTACTGTCCCCGCCAAATATGAAATTTTACTAGTATGTTACCAAGACGACTTTTTCTCACCCAAATATTATAAATTGTCAATAAATATATCAAATGTAAATATCGTAAAAATAAAATATTAAATCAGTCATGTAAAATTTGTACCTAAAGAGATCTAAAATTTTATGTTATCAAATGTAAGTATCTCACTTTTTACCACAGGCATATAAATTTTCAAATACCGGCTTTACTCTTTCTATCCTTCAAATTTGCCACTAGAAATACTTTCAAAATGCTTTCCACGTTGGACGACAGTTGTTGTGGTCTTGATTATTGATATGAGATAATATTTTTATATGTCATTTAATTTAATCAATGCATTACTAATAATCTAATTAATTTACCAGATCACATATCAATATGTTTTCAATCTCAGGGCTTTTTATAAAATTAATTACTTACATACGTGGCTTCTAAGTATTTCTTAATGGTTCCTAATCGGGATAGGAAAGAAAAGAGTAAAATAATAACACATATGGGTTACAATTGTAATCAAAATATTGTTTATTTTATTTAAATGGCAATCACTGCTTAATATTTGCTATATCTTATTATTCTTAAACATAACATTTACACATGGGAATCTTATTTCCTTTTGATTTCCAATTGAAAGTTTTTATTAACATTTAACTATTATGATTTATTAGCAACAATTCTATTTAAGTTTGATGAAGCTTTTCTGATATTATTGATTATGTTTCTTCAATTTTAAATGTGGTATTTACTACGAAAAACCCATACATTCATGTCCAAACAAATGAGACTGACCTTTTTCTGGTGCACTGAGAATGTCTTCACACTAGACCCGTTTCCTGCTATCCTTGGCTGCAATCAAAACCTCGTCCTGGCTTCCAGTAATGTTCTCCTCTGAAACTAGCTCGTATAGCTCTCGTTTCCTGCTTCTGTCGTGATGCTGTGTTCTACCTTTTTCGAAACTGCAATCAGCTACCGGGAACTCTTGGCTCAAGGAGGTTCTTTTACTCTCAACCTGGCCTACCTCTCGTTCTACGATAGATACTCCACACTCACGGAACTACACCGGCTTTCTCACTCTCCGTACACTACCGTCTACTACTCGACTTCACTTCTCGACAGCTCAAAACATTCTGATCTCTATTTGTCATTCATTCCCCTACTTTCTAAATATCCCTTCCAGATTCACAAATCAAACTTCCACCACCAACTCTCATTCGCAGTATTCCTCAAAACCAATTTTTAAACTTTCTAAATATGCTTAATGGATTTCAAAGAAAATAGTTAATTCCCATTCTAAAATTACTTTCTACTATATACAAATTTTAATGACCTATTCTATATTTCCACTTAGTCTTATTTAGCATCGGCTAATGACCGATCCTTCCGCGAACAACGATAATGGCCTATTAACGATTTCACTTGAGTCTTATTTAATCACTTCTTAAAATTAAATATAACAATTTGTTGTATACAGGTTGTTCTAAATTTATATGCCCGTGGTTGAGAAAATTGAAAATATTTTATATTAAATTGAATTCTGTTTATAATTATCAAAATTTAATTTTCATATCAAATAGAAATATAACAATATGTATATATGTATATATGTATATATATTATATTTGTGTATTTATCGTACTGAGAAAGTCCATACACTAAATAAATAAAATAGCTCTCTGTGTAGATGGTTCTGAATCTCTGGCTGTGCAGTCGGTCCTCTGGCTAGCTTTCTGTGTAGATGGTTCTGGGTCGCTGGCTGTGCAGTCGGCCTTCTGCATAGCTCTCTGTGTAGTTGGTTCTGGGTTGCTCGCTGTGCAGTCGGTCCCCTGGATAGCTTTCTGTGTAGTTCGTGCTGGATCGCTGGCTCTGCCGTCGTGTCTCCCGGGCCGAGTGTCGTATGATTCTTGTAGATGCTCTTCGGTGTGGACTGTAGTTATAGGTCGCTCTGTAGTTTGTCTCTTTTGACTAGAAATGCTACCATATTCATGTTATCTTTTGCTCGCATAAGACCATCATAAAAAAGAATCAGCAAAGGGAAGCTAGCTGAGCCGTGAATCGACGAAGGAGCAGATTGGACTTCTGTGTCTAGTGAAATACCAATCCCCAAATACATAATTCTAACTACATATATCTTGACTGCTTGAATGGATTCGAATGAATGACAAAAATAAATAAATGTTCTGTGATGGCAATATGTTTTGTGGGTCAGGCCCCAAACGCGCCATGTTATTAAAAATATAAAAGAACGAAGGATCTTTATTAAATCATCAAAATTAATGTGAAACATCCAACTATATTCTTTATGATTTGTATGACTTGTATACAATGTATACAATAAAAAATTACTTTAATATGCTATATAGAGTAATAAAAATATGGTTTAATCTTCGGATATGAAATATGAAGATTTAAGTTTAAACATGTCGTCGTTCCTGATAATGTCCCTATTTTATTTCCGCCCGGCCACCCTGTATGTTTACATACTGCATGGTTGAAAGACACCTAAAAAAATACTCAATTATAATCAATTGTCAAGCCGAACGAGGCGCAAACCAATCGCTGTGCGAAGAAGAATGAGAAATATAAATCCCAAAAAAGTGAGAATATGAAATTTGATATAATTAAAAGTATCTAGACACGTGGCAAAGTCTATCATTCTGATCATACATTATTCTAATCAGACAATATTTACAAATGTATCGACTAGTATTTTAAGCTCATCTTATATTTACTAATGCAAAAACTGTTAATAATAGTTAGAGGTGTTTTATGTAAATAATCAATAAAAGTGATTAACAGAGAAAAATAAATAAGAATTTCCCATAAAAAAGATTTAGGTATATCCATGACATTAGAGAAAGAGTTCCTATCGCACAAAGATAATAAATATATAGAAATTTAAATTACAAGGATATTAAAATGATAAAATCATTAAATAGAAATTAGTAATATTAATATAAATATGTTGTGAAATTCAATAATTTAAATTTAAAATGAAGCTTATCGAAAATTGTATACCGTGCTTGCTACGTCCTATATTTAGATTAGGTTTTCCATTGGTTTTTTCTCTGAACCTAACATGTCCTCACAATACCAATTTCATAAATGCAATGTGTGTTAAAAGAAGACCTTCCTTGTTGATTGAAGTGATTTGTTGTATTTTTTATGCTTTATCGATATATTTTTCAGTCATTAAAATATCACAATTGACGTTCAAAGAGGTTTACTACGATTTTGTCATAACGTTTATTAACTCAATCTTCTTTATACAATTTTTATTTTTTCACATCCATTTTAAATTTCACTTGGAGTACTTAAACATTTCTATTCAATTATTTGGTAAAAGTGAAAACTACTACTTCAATACAATCTTTGACGACCATTTCTCCAGAGAAATGATAAAATTTTGTAATATTTTTACTGCCTATACATTTCTTCACTTTTTTGTATTTGGTCTATACAGAATCTGTGTGAATATTACCATAGTCAACTGTATTGTACAGATTGGTAGATTTATGGGCGATATCACTTTCCACTTTGCGTTAAGTTATGGGTCAGTTTTGGCTGTTATTTACCATAGAGCGTTCGATGTTGTATTCAAAACAATGCAAGATACAATAAGCACGTTAGATAAAAAACCGCGAAAAATTGATGCCAAGTTCGCACAACTCAACAAAATGGCGTTATTTTTGGTTTTTTTGCGACAGAATTATCAAGATCATGTGATTTGTATTTGCTGTTCTCTGGTTTATATTGTTGGATACGCGTTTACTATAATTTCTCCCGTAACTTTTTGCATTCACTTGTATAAAACAAGAGAAGAAAATCAAGATTGGTGGATATTGATAGATTTCGCTTATAGATATCATATATTTTTTAAACTGTCTGATAAGTTTTACTTTGGTACCTCTACATCTGCCTCTAGTTTGGTAAGTGATTTTACTTTCTTTTACACGTAAAATATCGCTTTTAATATTATTACATTAGGTCATAAACAGTCATCCAAAAAACATTGTTTAGAATAGACTGTAAAACTGTTGTGTAAATGTTCATAAAGACTAACACCATCAATTAAAACATTGCAGGTATGAAATTGAAAAATATAGGAAAAAAGTACAATACAACAACGTTCAACACAACTTACACACCAACGGGCTCTGTTCAGTCCAGAGCCAAATCCAACAACACACAAGAAAGGCCAAAGCGCTGCATCTAAAAAATTCTCTGTAAATGCAACAATTTCTAAGTGGAAGAGATCACAAGATCACTGAGTACCACGATAAACGAACGTGAAACATACACTAATAACAGAGACTTTGACAAGTCCCAGATATGCAAACAGGCCTGAAAAATGAGCACTGAATACAATGAAAAGTTTTACCAATTATTATCATGAAAGAAAGAGACATGAAAAAGATAAAACTCAATGGTGCCGCTCCCATCCTTAATCACTGCTTTTACAATTATTTATAAGGCAATGAGACGACGAATAAAAAAGACGAAAAGTACTCTACAATACACAGTCACATTCTGTCTATTCGTCTAGGAAAAATTCCAGCTAAAGTCGATTCCGTGTACTCAAAATATGAGTTTAATGAAAGAATAAAAAATAACTTATGTTTAAATTTGGTTCAGAGATCATGTATCATCCCATACGTACGTTTCTGTCTCTTCTTCAGGTTTCTTCGTTGGCTACATGAACACCTCTGTATCCAAATGAAACTAAGCTGCCTATTTAAGTAGCTACCGAATTGCTACTAAATTGAAACATAAGCTGTTTTCTAATCTTTCATTTTACTCATATTTTGAGTACCCAGGATCAACTTTCGTTGGAATTTTTCCTAGACAAATAGACCGAATGTGACTGCATATTGTAGAGTCCCTTTCGTCTTCTTTATTCGTCGTCTCTTTGCCTTATAAATTGTAAAGGGCAGAGATTAACGACGTTACCAGAAAATAGTTTCACGAAAAGGTTCAGATTTATTCTTTAGATCTGGGAATTCTTATTTCTCTAACGGATTATTGGTTTGACTAAAATTTAAATGGACTTTTCAAATCGAGTTTTGATTAATTTTTTCCCGACACCACATTTTTGTAAGTCAACAAGCAAATATAGGTAGTCAGGAGATTTTTTTACCCTTGGTGAAATTCTAGAGTTGAACTTCTAGTCATAATTACTAACAGAGCTTTCATCCCATCACAGATACTAGATGTTAGGGCCCTAACGTCGGATAATACTGGAAAAGCTCATAACTTGGTTCTATGTAAAATACAGATAGAATGACCAATTAAAATCAAAAATCTCCTACAGACATCGCGAGATACAATATAGAATCAATGACCTCAGAAAGCACAAAAATATTGTAAGAAAGCAGGCTGACAAGCAAATTGGTAAACATTTAATATACACAACTGTGAAGTAGAATAATTCTAGAATGAAATCAAAACTCTATCCAGCAAGCTGCGGAAGAGTCTATTGGCAGAAAGAAAACAAACACCAGCGGAATAAGAAACAACAAACCATGGTTTTGTCAAGAAGTCAAGGAACTCGTAGAAGAAAAGAGAAAATGATATCTGTGTTACAAAAGCACCGGAACACAGGAACAACGTGCCATCTATATAGAAACCAGAAACAGAATAAATTCGCGAATAAAATCAATGAAAAAAAACATTGGATCAAGTTCACAAGTGTCATGGATCACGATGTTGATCTCTTTCGAAGTGCATCAGTGTGTGGTGTTCTGCTCCACACTGTTTACATCTCTGCTGTGAAAAACATGGTGTTTCCTTCTGATGCGATAAGCAATTTGTACACTACTTTTTTCTTTTATTATTTTGTTTGTGTCTCTTCTACTGAGCTCCAGAAATTCTCTGCACTGTAATACACTGTATTCTCTATCGTACCATAAATTCACTAAAAAATAGAAAGTCACCAGGACTATAAAATACGGAGGAGAAAGTATAACCCTAGAGATGACAAACCTATTAAAAAAACTAATATTGCACTGCAAGATACCAGACGCATGGAGAAACAATATAATGATACCAATGTTCAAGAAAGAAGACAAAGAAGACCCCAACAATTATAGAGGTATAAATCTACTGAACACCGCACTTAAGCTAACCACAAAAGTCCTAACCAACAAAATAAATAAAAAACATCCACGAGGAAAAAAGTTTCCTGTAGTTGGCTGTATACCATTTACAACTACAAGGATTCAGATCCGGAAGATCCTGCGTAGACGCCGTATTTGTACTGAGACAAATCACAGAAAAGGCCATTGAGTACAATAAACCAGCATATCTATGTTTTATATACTGACAAAGTCTTTCGATCGCATCCCAGTCGAAGACGTCTTACATTTACTGTATAGAAGAAACATACCAATCAATATTATACAAACCATCGAAAACATATACTTTCATAATTGAATACAGGCAAAGATAAATGGAAAACTAGCGCAGTTTATACCAGTGCAAAGCGGAGTCGGACAAGGTGACTCATTGAGCCCACTGCTCTTTAATATAATAATGGACGAAATAATAGAAGCAGTACGTAAAGGTCCTGGTTACAGAATAAGGAACGAAGAAATCCAAATATTATGTTATGCGGACGACGCCGCATTAATCGCCGAGTCAGAAGACGATCTCCAAAGATTAACACACATCTTCAATACAACAGCCAAGTAATACAGTATGATAATATCAGCAGAAAAACCAAATGTGTGACAACATATAAATACCCACTACGATGTAAAATCGAAATTGATGGGAAAATAATAAAGCAGGAAGCAAGGTTTAGATATCTGGGAATAGATATAACCAGTTACGGAGATGTTGAAGAGGAAGTAAGACAACAAACATTAAAAGCAAGTAAAGCGGCGGGATCTCTTAATGACACAATCTGGAAGAACAAACACCTAAGACAATACACAAAAGCAAGAATCTATAAAGCAGCAATTAGACCTATATTGACATACACGGCGAAGACAAGACCTGACACATCTAAAACGAACTACTAAAAACAACAGAGATGAAAATACTCCGACGAATATCAGGAAAAAGTCTGTTGGATAGGGAGAGAAGCGAAAACATAAGAAGATCATGCAATGTAGAAGACATAAATGGATGGGTGACAAAACGGAAACAGGAGTGGAACGAACACATTAGTATAATGGCAGAGGATAGGATAGTACGAATAGCACGAGATAAGTCCCCAAATGGACGAAGAAGTATTGGCAGACCAACAAAAAGATGGTGCGATAACTTAAACAATTTAGGAGGCTAATATTGAAGAAGAAACAAGCTTTAAAGCCTACATACAAGAAGGAAGAAGAGGAAGAAGAAGAATTCAATAAATTATTTAACGTATTTAAGTTGGTCCCGGGTTGGTGGCTGTGCAGTCGGTCCCCTGCATATTTCTCTGTGTAAATGGTTCTGGATCGCTGGATTTGCAGTCGGTCCCCTGGATAGCTTTCTATGTAGATGGTTCCGGGTCGCTGGCTGTGCAGTCGGTTTTCTGACTAGCTTTCTGTGTAGATGGTTCTAGGTGGCTGGCTGGTGGATAGCTCTCTGTGTGGTTGGTTCTGGGTAGCTGGCTGTGCAGTCGGTCCCCTGGATAGCTTTCTGTGTAGTTCGTGCTGGATCGCTGGCTCTGCAGTCGTGTCTCCCGGGCTGAGTGTCGTATGGTTCTTGTAGATGTTGTTCAATGTGGACTGTAGTTATAGATCGCTCTGTGGTTTGTCTCTTTTGGCTAGAGATGCTGCCACATTCATGTTTTCTTTTGCTCGAATAAGAATCAGCAAAAGGAAGCTAGCTGAGCCATAAATTGATGAAGGAGCAGATTGCATTTCTGTGTCTAGTGAAATACCAATCCCCAAATATATAATTCTAACTACATCTTGACTGCTTGAATGGATTCGAATGAATGACAAAAATGAATAAATGTTCTGTGATGGCAATATGTTTTCTGGGTCAGGCCCCAAACGCGCCATATATTAAAAATATAAAAGAACGAAGGATTTTTATTAAATCATCAAAATTAATGTGCACTACCTAAATATATTGTTTATGATTTGTTTGACTTGTATACAATGTATACAATAAAAAATTACTTTAATATGCTATTTAGAGTAATAAAAACATGGTTTAATCTTCGGATATGACATATGAATTCTTGAGTTTAAACATGTCGTCGTTCCTGATAATGTCTCTATTTTATTTCCGCCCGGCCACCCTGTATGTTTACATACTGCATGGTTGAAAGACACCTAAAAAAATACTCAATTATAATCAATTGTCAAGGAGAAAGAGGCGCAATCCAATCCCTGTGCGAAGAAGAAAGAGAAATATAAATCCCAAAAAAGTGAGAATATGTAATTTGATATAATTAAAAGTATCTAGACACGTGGCAAGGTCTATCAATCTGATCATACATTATTCTAATCAGACAATATTTAAAAATGTATCGATTATTATTTAAGCTCATCTTATATTTACTAATGGTAGGGGAGCAAAGTATGCTAAATGTGCAGTCAGTCGAGCGTTGTGAGGATTTATTGGGTTGTGATTATTAGGTCCTAAAACCAAAAAAGTTAAGTAAAATTTTCCATTTTAGTGGGGACTTGCCATTTTTTAACCTAATTTTCCATTTCCAACAATCGTTTTTTCCGTTTATAGCGCCATGATCCATAACTCGAAAAAATGTTTCGAATAAAAGTTGATTATTTTTACGTAAAGAATCCAAATCTGCAATAATAATTTGGGGCTCCGATTTAAGATTAAAGTAACCCCCCACCCGATCTCTGTGGGGGTAGTGTTTGGTACACCATTCGATAGAATTTTCAAAAATATTGAATAAGTGTATTTTTCAGTTTTTCGATCTGATGTTCATTTCGCGAAATATCGCGGGATTTGTATTTAAAATTTTAAATTTACCCCCCACCCCTCTCTGTGGGGGGTAATGTTTAGTATCATTCGATAGATTTGTGAAAAATATTGAAAACGTAGTTTTTAGTTTTTCGATTTGACGTTCATTTCGTGAAATATTCGCTTTTTTTGTGAAATTTTTGACTCGCCCATTTCCTTACGCCCACTCAAATCGTCAGATTTTGAAATATACATTTTTTGCATGTACTTAACTTATCTTATAGTCCTGTCGCCAGGGGGGGTACAACGGCCTCCTTAATTCAGATGGACTTACCCAAGTTTTTTTATATACTTTGACCCGTAGAATACGAATTTTTTGGGTAACAGTTGATCCGGATGTCGATAAGATTGTTATAGACAAAGAACTTGAGGAATTACATAACAGCGATTTCTCGCAAAACAAAACATATTTTTGTATTTTTTGGGTCATTTTAAGCAAAAAATATTCCTACAAGTTTTTTCGTAGAATGCATAGTTTTCGAGATAACCGCGGTTGAACTTTCAAAAAATTGAAAAATTGCAATTTTTGAACCCGAATAACTTTTGATTAAAAAATAAAGTAGCAATTCTGCTTACCGCATTTGAAAGTTTAAGTCAAATTATATCGGTTTTGATTATTTGCATTGCTAAAAATTATTTTTTTTATTGTTAAACTAATCTATAAACACATAGTGTTTCCCGTGCCTAATACATGCGTTTTAACGCATGCTACGTAGAAATTGCCTCGCTTGCACTCGTAGCTACTCTACCTACTCGTTCGATTTTAAATGAGAAATCATTGAAAGCATCACTCACGTACTAGGTGTTTATAGCTTTGTTTAACAATAAAATAATAAATTTTTAGCAATGCAAATAATCAAAACCGATATAATTTGACTTAAACTTTCAAATGAGGTAAGCAGAATTGCTACTTTATTTTTTAATCAAAAGTTATTCGGATTCAAAAATTACAATTTTTCGATTTTTTGAAAGTTCAACCGCGGTTATCTCGAAAACTATGCATTCTACGAAAAAACTTGTAGGAATATTTTTTGCTTAAAATGACCCAAAAAATACAAAAAGATGTTTTGTTTTGCGAGAAATCGCTGTTATGTAATTCCTCAAGTTCTTTGTCTATAACAATCTTATCGACATCCGGATCAACTGTTACCCAAAAAATTCGTATTCTACGGGTCAAAATATATAGAAAAAACTTGGGTAAGTCCATCTGAATTAAGGAGGCCGTTGTACCCCCCCCCCCCTGGCGGCAGGACTATTATCTTAATCTGACAATTTCGAGTATTTTTAAGATTAGATTTTTTTTTCAGATCCCCCTTAAACGTACTCCCTTGTGTTAAGAGCCAATATATGGTAGAGGTACATCTGCAGGGTACCAGGTTTCTCCCCATATGATAATCTCACGCGCTCGAGTAACTGCAAAAATCTCCGCTCGGGCTCCCCTATCATAAATAAATATAACTAAAAATTGTTAATAATAGTTAGAGGTGTTTTATGTAAATAATCAATAAAAGTTATTAACAGAGAAATACAAATAAGAATTTCCCATAAAAAATATTTAGGTCTATCCTTGACATTAGAGAAAGAGTTTATATCGCACAAACCTAATAAATATATAGAAATATAAATTACAAGGATATTAAAATGATTAAATCATTAAAAAGGAATTAGTAATATTAATATAAATATTTTGTGAAATTCAATAATTTAAATTTAAAATGAAGCTTATCGAAAATTGTATACCGTGTTTGCTACGTCCTATATTTAGATTAGGTTTTCCATTGGTTTTTTCTCTGAACCTAACATGTCCTCACAATACCAATTTCATAAATGCAATGTGTGTTAAAAGAAGACCTTCCTTGTGGATTGAAGTGATTTGTTGTATTGTTTATGCTTTATCGATATATTTTTCAGTCATTAAAATATCACAATTGACGTTCAAAGAGATTTACTATGATTTTGTCATAACGTTTATCAACTCAATCTTCTTTATACAATTTTTATTTTTTCACGTCCATTTTAAATTTCACTTGGAATACTTAAACATTTCTATTCAATTATTTGGTAAAAGTGAAAACTACTACTTCAATACAATTTTTGACGACCACTTCTCAAGAGAAATGATCAAATTTTGTAATATTTTTGCTGCCTATACATTTCTTCACTTTTTTGTATTTGGTCTATACAGAATCTATGTGAATATTACCATAGTCAACTGTATTGTACAGGTTGGTAGATTTGTGGGGGATATTACTTTCCACTTTGCGATAAGTTATGGGGCAGTTTTGGCTGTTATTTACCATAGAGCGTTCGATGTTGTATTCAAAACAATGCAAGATGCATTAAGCACGTTAGATAAAAAACCGCGAAAAATGGATGCCACGTTCGCGCGACTCAACAAAATGGCGTTGTTTTTGGTTTTCTTACGACAGAATTATCAAGATCATGTGATTTGTATTTGCTGTTCTCTGGTTTATATTGTTGGATATGCGTTTACTATAATTTCTCCCGTAACTTTTTGCATTCACTTGTATAAAACAAGAGAAGAAAATCAAGATTGGTGGCTATTGGTAGATTTCGCTTATAGATATCATATATTTTTTAAACTGTGTGATAAGTTTTACTTTGGTACCTCTACATCTGCCTCTAGTTTGGTAAGTGATTTTACTTTCTGTTACACGCAAAATATCGCTTTTAATATTATTACATTAGGTCATAAACAGTCATCCAAAAATTATTGTTTAGAATAGACTGTAAAACTGTTGTGCAAATGTTCATAAAGACTGACAGCATCAATTAAAACACTGCAAGTATGTCAAGGGCCTATGAGAGAAATATATATGAAAAATATTGGAAAGAAAAAAGTACAACACAACAACCTTCAAAACAACTAACACACCAACGGGCTCTGTTCAGTCCAGAACCAAATCCAACAACACACAAGAAAGGCCAAACAACTCAGTGGCGACGCGTGACATGTTTTTCTAAAGTGTTACCAAAACCAGATGCAAAAAAACTTATAAAAAAATGAAGATATGGCTAAATGTATATACAAAAAACCTACGGTGTCTATTATAAGTGTGCTAAGGATATACCTAGCTGTAGCTATCTGTAGATGGTGGTCCAATTTTGAATCAAATTATAACAAAACTGCCTTTCTTCAAAACTGTTCTTCTTTACTCAGATTTTTGAGTACTCGAAACTGTCTTTCGGCACTTTTTCCTAAACGAAAAGGGAGTAGATACGTGACCATTGTCCTTTCTACTTTCTTCTATATTCGTCGTCTCCGTGCTTATAAAGCCAGAGATTCAGGATGTAACCAGAAAACAGTTTCTTTCGACGAAAAGTCTTGGATTTAAAATATAGTTTATTGTTTTATTTCAATTATTTTAATTGTTTTATTACAGTAAACTTTGCATCTGGGTATTTTCGTCGTCTTCCTAGTTTTACTAGAGATGTCGCTGTTTTGCGTCTCAAATGTGGAATTACTGCATCGCGGTGATTTCCCTTAAAAGGCAGAATTGTTGATTTTTGTTTCAGAGTTGGGACTGCATAGCTACCCTGATGAAGCATAAGATGCAGAAATAGCTATCTGTACATGGTGGTCCAACTCTGAATCAAATTAATACAAAACTGCCTTTCTCCCTTGATATACCTATCTATTTTTTAACAAACTCATTATGTTTAGCAATATTTGCTTTAAAAGCTTGGTTAAGAGAACTTTCGATTCTTGTTTTGCCAAACTGAACCAAATTGGGTATACACCTTACATGTATGTAACGGAGAAATTTCATGTCTCCTTTTTAAAACTCTACAACTATTTAAATCGTGAACCTGGTCCACCCATTTTTCTGTAGAAACCAGAAGACATGGCCAACAGTACAGTCTATTTTTCTTGCAACCACATAACCAAGGATATTCACTGTACCAACTAAATTTAAAATATCGAACTACTTTTTTTGATTCCTTTTTTAAATTGTTTAAAATAGGTCTTTCTTTTTCAATAATCTCATTTTTTTCTTCAAAATTATACAAGGAGAATTACTTTTCAAGTAGTTGATCGATTACGCAGCGACACTCATCCATGGTTAATTGCACGCACACTTTTTATAGGTACTGTAACCAAATTTAAATCTGGTAACAGAACTACTGATATACACAGCGCGCTTACGGGTAGGGATGGCGGTTTTTGACAAAACACCGGTTTTCGGTTAAACCGGTTTTTTTTGCTTACGGTTTAATCTGGCGGTTATAACCGGCCAAAAAAACCGGTTTTTGGAAAAACCGGTTTTCGATTTTTTTTTAATCCAATAGGTTACAAAGTTACATTTACAATGCACTTTAGTTTGCGATACTTCATTCGACTCGATATCAATATGATCAAAATTAGTACTATCGAAAGAACATCAATATCAATATAAATAAAACACAATTTTTAATAAAACCATTTTATTCTATTAACTAATATATTTATTTATTATTTTATTATTATTATATATTTATTGATTATTATTAAATATTATTATAATATAGCGTAAGATTAATACAGTCGGAAAAATGAAAGAATACCCATGAACGAACATATAAAACACGCTGTATTTTCCTGTCACCGTGTCACAAAGAAAATTGTCCAGTGCAATTACATGTAACAATAATTATTAAATGTACTTCCGCTGGCCAATTTTTTGTGTGACACGGTGACAGGAAAATACAGCGTGTTTTATATGTTCGTTCATGGGTATTCTTTCATTTTTCCTACTGTATATACATTGGATCGAAATAAAATTTGATTTGTGTGAATCCCAAAGATTTGTGAATTTCAGTAGTCAGATGTAGAGAACAGTAAACCAAAATTAAAACAAAATCAATGGGAAAATACAAAGTAGCTGGCTGTATACCATAATTAAAAAATCATACAGAAGTAAAAAACTTCATTTGTACAATGGTATAAAAAGTTTATTAAAAACTATTAAATGTCATCCAAAAGGATCTGCAAAACGTGTTCGATCTAGATCAGATCATCTTCAGTGCGTTCTGCCTAGTACATGGAACTAGCAACCTTATGAAAATGGTAACATCGAGAAATATGGTTTACATGTTAATTCTAAAATATTTATAGTGACTCCAAGTCGATGTTAAAGGATTAATTTATGTGTTAGGAGTGCTCAAAGGGCAACATGGTTCCCTGCTCGATAAAAAATCGTGGTTCTTGCCAGTTCAATGGACACAGACCAACAACCAACATTATTATTTTACTACTGCTCAACAGAGAGCCCTGAAATAATTCATGTTCTATCGTCATTGAATATATTATGAGAGTAGAATATAATATGCAATTATTGTACTCAATTAATGATGCAAATTTAATTTACCATTTAAAAATATAATCTTTTAAAATACCCACCAATTTTCCTCTCCTCCCAAACCCAAAAGAATCTCCAACCAGTTCAACTTATAAAAAATTTCCCAGACTCTTTGAAATGGGATTTAAAAAATAATAATATCAAAAAATATTTTACTTAAAAATAAATTGGATAATGCAATTTATCTTTTATTTTTACTACCATCAAAAAAAATTATCATGTATTACTTTTAACACATTTGTATATTTGTAGAATAGGTACATTTTAACTCATTTAATACTTCGTGTATGGGTGTATCGTTTTGAAAACGTAAGGAAATTCTTGGAGATTCGTATTCGTAATCAGTAATTCGATATTCATAGTCAGAGCATTATTTTTGGTAATCAGAAAAAGTCATTCACCCACTTTCAATGTCAAGAGTTAAGTGTGAAAAATAGATGATGTTTGCGTCTAATTCAACCAGATCACTTCTTATGTAAATATTATGATTAAAAATACCTTTTCAAGGAAATATTATAATAAAATTTATAAATTGTTTCTGGATGATGTGAGATTGCACTTTCAGTTTGCTTCTGTATTGATAAAATAAAATAAAATTTGAATTATGGTTTTGTTTGGAATAATTACTTGAGAATAATAATTATGATTGGGATCCAAAATAATACCTAACCTAATCCTATTCACCGTGAAAACCTAATAACCGGTTTTTACTTTAAAAAGAAAAAACCGGTTATAACCGGCACAAAAAAACAACCGGTAAAACCGGTTATTGCGAAGTAAAAAAACCGGTTTTAGGTTTAAACCGGTAGGTTTTTCCCATCCCTACTTACGGGCTTAAGCCGTCGCTCGTTTAAAATTTTCAGACACTAGCCGGTCCCGAGCGACAGCGAGGATATAACCATTGTAACCACAAATGAGACTGGTAACAGAGTATAATAAAGTGCAACTGAGTCACATAAACTCGCCAACATTTTCCGTGTGTCTACAAGTACTTGGCTATTTACTGAATTATTTACTATTAACACATAATACAGGGAAGCGAGAAAGTATGGAAACACGGTAATTTCTCGGAAAGCGCTTGAACGATTTTTATAAATTTTGGTTGGTAAGGGTGTTCTAATGTGACCGATATTATAGTGGTAATTATATTGTTGTCAATGTAATTACGTTGTTGTCAATTTAGGGAAGCCCACCTGGCACAGGAATAAGGCAAAGAAAATTATGAATTACATGGTTGTCAAATAGGACCCTGTAAATAAAAAACCCTGTATATTTATTGCGTTTTGAAGTCCTTAAGAAATACTGATTATTTTTTATGTTATATTCCCTATACCTAAATGCCGTAATTTAAGAGTTATTGCTACATTTATTAAAATAAAATTTTAGCAAATTGTAAAAATCAATTTTTCGGACCGGGTAGACTTTAGATTCTTTGGATCACTGTGAACAAAAAAGGTCTTCTGTACTTTTCCTCAAAAGTTAATTGTTTTCGAGTTATAAACAGCTTAAACTGAAAAAATCAAAAAATGACGATTTTCTAGGTTAAAAAAAAAGTAAAAAATATTATTTTTGAAACTACGAAGCACCTAAATGCAAGTTCAAAACTTATCTTATCAGATACCGATAAGTGTTTTGTTCTTTTTTTGTTCTAAAACATTATTTTTTAGTTTTTAATGCAGCCCAATCGCCTGTCCTCACATATGAGCTTCGTAAACAATAATTAAAAAAAACAATGTTTTAGAATAAAACATGCCAAAAATTCTTATAGGGATATGATAGAAAAAGGTTTTAGCTTGAATTCAGGTACTTCCTAATTTTAAAAATGATTTTTTTACTTGTGTTTTTGAACCTTGAAAATTGTCATTTTTCGTTTTTTTTTTCAGTTTTAAATTATTTATAACTCGTAAACTATTAACTTTTGAGGAAAATTACAAAAGACCTTTTTTGTTCCCAATGATTCAAAGAACCTAAAATAATGTCTACCCGTGCAGAGAAAATTGATTTTTATAATGTGTTAAAACATTTTTTTTTTAATAAATGTACCAATAACTCCGAAATTATAGCATTTAGGTATAGGGAATATAATATGAAAAATAATCAGTATTTCTTAAGTACTTCAAAACGCAAAAAATAGATAGGGTGTTCCATTTAAAATAAGAAAGTTCATTAGAGTTATAGAAAAATGGAAGATTTGACAACCACTATAATATCGCCCTTACTCACCAAAATTTGTAAATATCGTTTAAGCGGTTTCCGATAAATTACCGTGTTTCCATACTTTCTCGCTACCCTTTATGATAATAATATATTTCTATTGGTAAAAATATTGGTAAATGGAATTATTCATCAATATAAAATATTTATTTGAAATATTTTTAACTGTTACCAATGGTAACAGTGGTTATATGGACGCTTCGCCAGTGAAAGAGCTACATCTATAAAATTCTCTGTAAATGCGACAATTTCTAAATGGAACAGACCACAAGATCACTAAGTACCACGATAAACGAACATCAAACATACACTAAGAACAGAGACTTTGATAAGTCCCAGATATGCAAACAGGCCTGGAAAAATGAGCACTGAATACAATGAAAATTTTTACCAATTATCATGAAAGAAAGAGACATGAAAAAGAAAAAATGGTGCCGCTTCCATCCTACTAAATAAAGAAAAATTTGTAGCAAACGTATCTGCAGAATTTTGCAAGCTCTGGCTGCCAATATTGAAAGTGTAACAATAAATAGTCGAACAACGTGGAAAAAAGAGAAGAAAAACTCCCATGTTGGGCGCCATAAATGTGTAACACTGCGGTCTGTAAAATAAAAAACAAAATTCTTGTTGCTTATAATCGAAAGAGATGTGATGTGGGGATAGTTCTTGAGATCATTCTTACTAGTTCAGAAATAGAGATAAAATTATAAAATTATAAAATTGGGGAAAATAAAAAAATCATAAAATGGCCGATAGCTACTGGAGCTAAACCAGAAATTTCGGATAAACGTAATGAAGAAAACAATTTGCTAAAAAGGGCGCCAATTTATCATGTCTTAGAAAGACAAAGAAAACTCAATAACAAAATACATAAATAAACAAATAAAAATAAGTTACAAAAATTACGTGATGTACCCCTTTAAAACAAAAACACTACCCCGAGACCTATCATTTACAACTTTTATGCATAACACATCTTCTTCTTCTTCACGTACCATCTCCGCAACGGAGGTTGGCAATCATCACGGCTATTCTAATCTTAGATGCTGCTGCTCTGAATAGTTCGGTTGATGTGCATCCGTACCATTCCCTCAAGTTACATAACCATGAAATTCTTGTCCTTCCTACACTTCTATTGACCTGGATCTTTCCCTGTATAATCAACTGAAGTATGTTGTATCTCTCATTACGCATTACATACCCCAGGTATTGCAGCTTTCGTGTGTTGATGGTTTCCAATATTTCCAGTTTTTTGTTGACTCTTCTCATGACTTCGTTGTTTGTTATATGCTCGGTCCATGGTATCTTCAGGATTCTTCTATACACCCACAGTTAAAATGCTTCCAACTTTTTAGTGGTCGACGCGTTAAGTGTCCATGCTTCTATCCCGTAAAGCAGGGTCGAGAAAATATAGCACCTTGCCAACCTAACTCTCAAGTCTAATTTCAGTTTTCTTGCACAAAGTACCTTTCTCATTTTATTGAAGTTTATTCTTGCTTTCTCTATTCGAACTTTGATTTCTTTTGAGTAATCGTTTGTGTGATTAATTATTGTGCCAAGATAGTTGTAGTTCTCAACTTGTTCTAAAGTTTTACCTTTAATTGTCAGGCTTTCATCATTAATTTGGGTTTTTGATATCCTCATAAATTTAGTTTTCTTGATGTTTATTGATAATCCTTATTCTTCTCTATACTTAAACTATCTTGTTCATTAGCTTTTGGAGGTCTTTAAGGTTGTCTGCTATTATGATAGTATCGTCCGCATATCTAATGTTGTTAATTGGTGTTCCATTTACTTTTATTCCTGCTGTTTTTCCTCAAGAGCTCTTTTCATAATTCCTTCAGAGTATGCATTGAATAGTAGTGGTGACAATACACACACCTGTCGCACTCCTATTTTAATTTTGAACTCTTCTGATGTGTGTTCATTAATGTGTATGTGTGCTTGCTGTTTATAATATAGATTTGTTATGCTGTTTATAATATAACACATATGCAACACAAAACACAAACAAACATTACATCTACATTTACGCACATTAGACAAACATATAATATCCTTAAACAAACAACATACAAAACAGTCAGATTCTCATATTCTAAGGGTAAAAACACGACCCTCAATTTTTTTCATTCACAAGAATGCTGTTGCCTAAAAATCAGGTAAAAGTGGTAGCAGTGTTGCCCCAAGGTAAATCAACCATCAATTTTGAATTATAATAACATACTAACAATAACCTGTTCTTCCTTTTTCTTTTTGTTCTTTTATATAGGCAGTACTGCCTCTTTTTGTTGTTAACGGCGCCATTTATGTTACCCCTAAATTGTCTTTCAATCTTTCCTTGGACGTCCTATACTTCTTTTGCCTAACGGTGACTTGTTTCTGGCTATTCTTACTATCCTTGATTCAGATATTCTGTTCATTTGTTGATTCCACTCTTCTTTTATGTTCTTTACCACATATGCGTCTGATTTCCTCACTTCTTACCCTGTCCTGCAGTCCTTTTCCAGCAATCCTTCTTAACCCATTAACGCCTAGGGGTACCATATGGAGCCAACCAATTGCGTACGCATCGGAGTCTATTTACCATATTTTTAGGTAAAATTTAGCAGAGAGATTCGGCCTATTTCGACACCTGATATGAAAAACATTGTATCTCCACTTACAATGTTTTTCAACTATGGCTTAAATAGCATCTATAAACGATAACCTTCAATTTGGTCTAAGAACTTTTATCCTATCTTATGTAATTATAAAGTTATTTAACAAAATAACCTCATTGTAAGTGCAAATTTTTTATCACTGGGTGGAAAAAACGTTGTAACCAATGTTACAATATTAAATTTTTTTATTATTGATGAAAATTTTTTACAAAAACATTGTAACATTGGATACAATGTTTTTCTCGAAACATTTATTGAGTAAGTTTTTATAACTGCATTGTAAGTTGTGATACAAGAAAGCAATGTAGTGGAATATTACGATGAACAACATTGTAAGTCAATGTAGTCAGGAAGTAAATTCTATATTATTAACTGCTGAGCATAGTAAGCATGCCTCAAATCGTAAAAACTCACGTAAAAATACTAGTTTAGAATTTCAAACAAAAATAATAACACTTATATCAATCACTGCTGAACTAACTTCTACTGATGAAACTCAGGAAAATCAATGGTCACAGTGGATTGCACGCTCAAGATACATCGACAGTGGAAACTTCTACATGCACCGAAGATACAAGTTCACCATTAGATACGTCTGCTAAGAAAAAACAATACCCCAAGAAGAAAAATCTTGGAAGGAAGAGCAAAGGGATCCTAGTGTTTGGAAAATGAATGTCTTGAAGAAACTGAGGAACTCTGGCAAAGAACATACTGGCAAAACTGGAAAATTATCGAAAATTAGAGAACTGGGACCTGGATGTAACGATAAATGTATCAGAAAATGTAAATCGAAATTATCTGAAAATGATAGACTCAATTTATTTAATAATTTTTGGGCAATGGCTGATCATGACCAACAAAGCGAATATTTATGTAGATATGTTTTCAGACAAGAGAGGAAAGTTGCAAAGCTAAAAGAGTCCAGAAGACACTGGACATATGAATATAATTTGCAGTTGGCAAAACATCGACTTCAAGTTTGTAAGAAAACATTTTTGGACACTTTTAACATAACAGATATGTGGTTAACTACACTATTCAAAAAATTGATAGTCATGAAGGCGGAGGGCGTATAAGTATAAGTATTAAAAATTCGATTCGTGCTCATATAAACTCTGTTACTCTGTCTTTAACTTTTTCCAAATTGTATTCACTATTATAATGAATGGATGTTAGAGAATCACCCATGCGATAAACCAGCCACCAAAAGTCAGTACAGAAACATATTCAATACTGAGTTTAATATCGGTTTTTTTGCACCGAAAAAAGATATGTGTGTTACTTGCAATCTACATAACACTAAAGCAATGAAAGACCAAATAGAAAAAGAATACTTTACATATTGTAAATAAATGTGTTGCACGTGAAACCAAAAATCGCGATAAAGAGGTTTCTAAGAAAACAGAAACGGTTGTAACTGCCTGCTTTGATTTGCAAAAAATATTAACTACGCTCCAATCAGAGGTATCATTGTTTTATTATAAAAGGAAGTTTAAAGTGTACAACTTTACTATCTTTGATCTTGGATCTGCGGAAGGTTATTTTTATGCATGGGATGAAACCACAAGTAAAAAGGGGCCTACTGAAATAAGTAGTGCGCTATTTGATTTTATTAAGGGAAAAGTTGCTGGTGGAGCATTAGAGTTTAGAATTTATTCAGATTCTTGTGGAGGACAAAATCGAAATCGAATAATATTTTTAATGTATATTTATGCAGCTAAGATCATGAATATTAATATTACACACACGTTTTTTGAGGTGGGCCACTCTCAATCTGAGGGTGATTCAATGCACGCCCTTATTGTGCGAAGAAAAAAGAACCAAGTTGTTTATGTACCACGACAGTGGTATACACTGATAAGGTGTGCTAAAGTCACAGGAAAACCATACGATTTGAAAGAACTAATTTAAAATGACATCTTGGTCTTTAAATCAATGTTAAAGAAAATACCGAATTGGGATTTAGATATAGATAAACGCCAAGTTTTCTGGTCGAAAATACAATACGTAAAAATATATTAAGATCAACCACATATTATTAGTTTTCAGTAGGATCTTATTTCTGATCAATTATCGTTTATAAACTTAGAACACAAACCGACATCGAGCAAAAGGGCTACCAAATCCAGGAATAAAAATATACACGATTTATGGGAAGTACAAATTCCTTTAGCATATAATGGGTTACTTCCCATAACCACTTCAAAATATAAAGATCGTGTTGCTTTGTGCTCTGGTAAACCTATACCAGAGCAATATTGCAGTTTTTATTTAAATCTTCCCCACTCTCAACAAACAGAATATTCGGATGATGACTCTGAATAAAAGTTTGCTAGGGGTTAATTTTGTTTATTTTTTAATAGAATATAAACTGTTTTATAATTTGTAAATGTTCATTTTGTAATAAATAAATCTAAAAATATTATTTTATTTACCTACTTCTTGTTAGTATGTATGACGTAAATTCTTAAATACTACTTGCTGAGCAAAAAAATCACGTTTCACGTAAAACCAATAAAATAAATTAATTATAATCTCTTTATTTGGATATTTACTGATTAGTTACAATTTATATGCACCTAACCAAAGAAACATACTGTGTTGAAATATCATTGTATGAACCACTTACAATGATCTTCACCTAAAATTCTGAAAAAATTTGCTATTGTAACTCGACCTAAATCAGGACCAGTAATGTTGACATCAATGTAATATGTAAAAGTGAAAAGCTGAGAAAAAGTTATAAAATATGGATTAAGAACATTACAAGAAATATAAAAGCTGACACATTAAAAAAAATAAAATGTTTTGGAAATTTCTTTAAATCGCTCTCCTGTAAACTAAGCAAAAGTGAGTTACAATGTTTTTCATATCAGGTGTCGATTTGTAGTTCAAGGTTACTTCTTCTTGAATGAACAACCCAAATTTAGTTCTATACCTATTTTGCAGTGTAATAAATTTTTGAATTTACGCTTGGTTTTGTTTGTGACAAAAATGGGCATTCGTTTCGTGTAAGTGTTTTATTTATTATTTTTTGCAGTATTATCCCCGTTTTCGTTTTCAAAAGATGTTATACAAACTTTAATAAATAACTTGTACAGGTTTTCATAATACTTCAACTTTTGGTTTTTTCGTAAATAGGCCAAAAATGTGGGTGTTTCCAAATGGAGCCGCTAGGCGGTTTGCTGGATATGTTTTTTTACTTTTCTTATTTTTAGAGGAACTTCTTTGAAAACAGATCTTGATATAGCTTTTTAGGAAAACGAAAGTAATAATGATGTTTCTGCCGTTTACATATAATCTCCAGATACTAACATTTTGACAGACGAAGATTCGGTAACTGAAAATGACGCAAGTTTTATTGACAATCGAAATCGGAACCAGCTGTCTTCAGGCGCGGAAATTGGATTTTCGAATGATACTAGAATCGAAGGCACTGCTGAAGACACGATCGTAGAGGAAACCACTTAGATCCACCCCGTACTAGCAGAGCCATTCCATATGCGCCAACTAATGGAGGTCTAAATATGTTCACGCTGCAGCAAAATGCAGATTTTTGCAAAGAAAGGGATTCGGTTTCTACAGTGTATGATTTTCTAGAGTCTGATTGCTCAAAGTATGCTGGTTCAGAACTTTTTAGATTACAGCAACTAGACCTGTAAACAGATTTTCAAGACAGGAGAAAAAACATTATTGTTCCGAGGCCAAAAATATTGTTTTCAAAATTCATTAATAATATAGGTGGTACTGATTTGCTGGATAGCAATGTATCTTGTTATCGAATTCGAATCAGTTCCAAAAAAATTTTATTGGCCTATTTTTACATACGTAGTGGACGCGAACATTAAAAAAGCATGCAAGTTGTATAGAAAATCTGGTAGTAACATTAGCCAATTGGAATTTACACGGGATTTTATCCAAATGTATCCAATAATATATAAAATCCCACCGAAAGCACCAGCAATAGTGTCCGCAGCTGCAAGAAGTGACTCTCGAATTGGAGATATTCGGTACGAGGGATTAAATAATTTTGTGGTTTCTGTACCAGAAAACAAAATATGAAGATGCGCACGCATTGAATTTTTAAGCCGAGGGAGACAATATGCTGCAAATATGATGTGGTCCTTTGTATTGACTGTTTCGCAATTTTCATACCAAGTAACCCTTAACGAACATCTATCGGGTTCGCACCTAGTGGTCCCATATGGGAACAGTATTTTTCTCAATAATTGTTTCATTTACAAAAAATTTTCTTGTTACGTTTTGTACGGAATATTGTTACATTTCGTCGCCTTAGAACCAAACTATTCTATGTCCACTTTTTTTCGAAGTTAAGGTTGTACGTCTAATTTAGTCTATGTCCAAAGACCTTTCGGTCAATAATATTCCAAGTGCGATTATCCCATATAATATTGTAAATATGGCGTGGCTATTTTATCCTCTGTCCACTAAACCTTGCAAATATGCCGACCAAAATATACTATGTCCTCTGGCCCAATGAGAATTGAGGAATTCGTATCACGTGAGTACATAGAATAAGTTGGCTCAAATATTATTTCGGTTACATTTTTAGTATTAGTACGTCTTCGAAGTTTGTTTTGATCGCAACCGCCGGTTTGTTTAGTAGTTTATCGCGTGAAAATAGAATAATAAACATGAGTGATTCAGAAGAGGAACCTTTTCAAGACTCAAAACTTTTAACCGATTTGGAATATATTCCAGTGAGTCAGATCAGAATAGCATATTTTTATTCTTATAAACGTACGGGGATCACAACAACACTAATCGAGATTTGAGGGGCTCACGAACAAGCATAAGAATTAAAGATGATAAGAGAAAAGTAATTAGAGATCACATAAACATGTTTCCCCGTGTTCGTTCTCATTACTGCAGGAGCAGTTCCTCAAAATAATATTTAGACAGATCACTATCTTTAAGTAAAAAGGATGACCTGTACATAGAATATTGTAACGAAAAGAATTTAACTCCAGAAAAAAAAATGGTTGTATTATAACATTTTCAATGGGGAATTTAATATAGGCTTCCATAGGCCATAAAAAGATCTTTGTGAGGTTTGTTCACAGTATGATTTAAAAAAGGAAGAAAAAAGTTTAAGTGATGAACTAGAGGAGAAATACATAATCCACACAGAAGCCAAACTTTCAGCCCGAGAAGAGAAGTTAAAAGATGCGAATTCCACTAAATCAGATGAATCTGCTCCCATTATTTGCTTTGATATGCAAAGCGTTTTAACCTGCCCCCAAACACAGATTTCTAAAGTGTATTACAAAAAAAATTTGCTGTTTATAATTTGACAGGTTGTGATGTAATACAAAAGCAAGGGTATTGTGTGTTATGGCATGAACTACTTGGTGGAAGAAAAGGTGTAGACATTGCAAGTGCATTGTATCTTTTACTCAAAAAACTGATAGACACAAGACCTAATGTTAGAACCATAACTTTGGGGTCAGATTCATGTGTGCCACAAAATAATTTTTTGGAGTTTAAAACTTTATCAAATTGTTTAAGTCTCTCTAAGGTCCCATAGAAAAACACGTTGTCCAGATTTCTTACGAAAATAACTCAAATAGCGTAAAATATAAACTAAAGTTTAATGAACCAGAAATGCACTCAGTGGCGTTTTTAAAAGGCAGTTGCAGGCTAAATTCTTCCAAGGCGTTTCTAGAAGGTGTTCCAGATCTTAAAATTCAGTCCCCCCTGCAGACCTTCCAGAAGACAAAGTTGCACATATTAGGTGCCTAGCAAATCATTTCTCAGCAATTGAGTTACAATTCTGGAAATGTAATATTAAAGACTTTTAAATTGTTTAACTTTTATGTTGTCAATGTTGTTTATTTTCGAGTGTACCTAATACAATAAAAACGATTAGTATTATTAAAATATTTAACTACTTTTCATTAATAATTTAAGTTATATATATATATATATATTAATATAAGCGTATTATACATAGGCATATTATTAATTATATGCATATTATATTAACATAAGCATATTATACTACTAAACTTGCTTCGTTCTTTCTTTAATTATTATAGATGTTGATAAAGTAATATTCCATATTAAGTACTACCTCAATTACGGGTCCAAATTATTCTATGTCCAAACATTGTTGTTTATAATAATTTTTTTCTCAAAAACTGTTGGTAATATCTAATGCAAACTGCAGTTGTTCTAAAGTACCTACATATCATTATGGTTACTAAAAAAAATAAATTTAGTCTCATTTAGTTTACTATTAAGAAACTTAAACCTCAAAACTTTAAAAATCCTCTCCTGTAAAATTTTCAAAAGTGGACTTAGAATAGTTTGATCCTAAGGCGACGATTTAACGATTTTTAATAAATTTTGTCGAAAACCAATTATTTTCTCGGCGTTAATGGGTTAAAATCTTCATTTCGTTGGTCTCCAGATGTCTTTGTGTTTTGCTTGTGTTTGGTCTTGTTTTGATCGTATAAGTCATAACTGGCCTAAGTTATTTAGTTTTTCTAAAGTGGAAATCGACACGTCAAACATTAGATAATAAACATTGTCGAAGGTTTTTGTGAAAACAAATAGTATTTTTAACAATGTATACGTACCTGGCTCTAATTTCCTTAATTTTAAAATTGATAAAAAAAATTGGATTTGTTGAATTTTTTTCTAAATATTTTTTCTTTTTTTTCAGAGTGATGATTTAATCTCATTCTTATACAAATTTCCGATTAGCAAACTTACCAAGGCTGAAGCCAACCAGGTAAGACTTATAAAAACGGGATCAAAATGAGTTTAGGCAATGGGGACAGATAATTTTGTGTGAATAATTAGATATATTGGTACTTTATACATTTATATTAACCTCATTGCAGAACAAAATATGAATCTAGTTAAGTCAATGAAGTCGCAACTGAAGAGTATATCAAATTCGCCTCCTACTTAACCCTTTCGTTCACGGTGTACAGTATATTGTACATCACTTTACTGATATCTAAATGACGTGTTCCGATGTTTAAATCCACTTTATTCACAATGTACATTTTAATGTACACATGTTAGTTTTAATTTCAAACCGTTGCTTCCAGCTAGCGTTGATTACTTTTAAGAAAAATTAAATGCAATTCAAGGAACTAAGTTGTTGTGATGGTTACTTCAGTGTCTCGACGTAAGGTAGTTTTTAATAGTTTAGAGATTGGTTGTAAATGTCAGATATTTTTTTTTGATGACAAGAAACACTTGTATTTACTGCATTTACAGTGCACGTTCCATTCAGTTAGTTTGTTTTTTGCTATAATTATTTGAGTAAACATTAGTGTACAGTATATTGTACAGTGTGAGTATATGGAGTCGGTCGATAGGTATAGTACACAACCATAAGTAATTTGCAGTGGTCTATACTTCTTTTATTTTGCAGTATTAAAATATAAAAATGAGTAAAAGAATGCCAATAAATGAAAAACAACTAATAGAGTTAATTGAGTCAGGCTTATTAGATATTGACGTTCTTAGTGATGACGACAATAACGATTGTGCTTGAAGGGATAGGGAGGAAGAAGTTAGCAGTGATGAATAATGAACTGAAGGAAAGCAGTACAGACAACTGGGAAGTTATTCGTTCTTCTATTGATGACATGGGAGAGGAAAGAAGTATATTCATCTTCATACGTCGCTGAAGTTTTAATAAAATCAGACAAAGTATCATCCAGAAAACGGGGACGTCCTTCGGATACAAGGGAATCGGCTTCATCTCCGTCACAGAAAAAAACAAAAAACATAAAACTAGAGCAGCATCAGAAGTAAGGCTATATGGATTTGGTCATTTTCCAATTATAGATGACAAATCCTTTTATTCTATGTGCAAATTCCCTAAATGTGGTTCTAGAACCCATTTTGTCTATAAAAAGTGCAGTATACACTTATGTATTAAAAAATAAAAGTGTTTTATGTTATATCAAATAAATAAATAATTAGTTAAAGGTATATGATGTTTAACTTTATTGTGTTTTCCAAAGTCGTAAGAGCCACTACAATTTACTCACAATGTGCAATATATTGTACAGGTCGTATACACGGTTTGTTCACAATGTACAATATACTGTATAATTCACATCCCTTAAACGGGATAAAAGGGAATTATTTTGAGTACCCCAAAAAGTTTTAAAAAAAGTAAAGGAATACCTAATTTCATATTTTTACCTTAAAAACAAAAATACATGAGCGAAAGGGTTAAAAGGATTTCAATGGTGTTCTTATTCAGAGAGAAAGCATTTCCAAATCTCGTCCATTAACTACTGTTTCATCCTATTGTTCCGATTTAAATCCAATCACTTTTGCTTACTTTCTGGTCGGCCGCACAACGAGCCCATTCTAGAAGCTGATGTTTCGATAATTAATTGTAATAATTAACATAACTTTCAAAGACTTCAGCAAATCAGTTAGCATTTTCGGCAGCGTTGCTTTGGTCTTTAGAATATGTGTCTGAGTTAGAGCACAGACAAAAATTGAAGAAAGTTGGAACCATAGTTCTCATATTGGATAAAGGAGAGCAACCATTAATTGGTTGTTGGGATGTGTTCAGTTACTTCATTCTCGCCCTGAAGGAGTAACCAGAGTTGCTACCCCTAATATCTCAAAGAGAGTTACTTATACAGGGTGTACAGTATACTTCAGATTAGTGATACTTCTTCGTTAAAGTTACAATTTATTACATTTTTTTAGTTTTTACGTATTTTATTTTTATTTTACTTACCATAACTATTTACATCTTTTAAAACTGATTTAATACATTAAAACTCAAGACTTTCAAGGCGGCCGGCATGTTAAGATTTTTTTAAAGCCCCTCGCATTTGTGAGGTGCTAGCCGTTTCAACGCCATATAAATGTTTAATTTATTCATTATCATAATTCATCATCATCTTCATCAATGACATCAGGCGCATGAGTCTTAGCCGAATTTACTACGGCCTTCCTTGTTTGTCGGTCCTGTGCCACTATTTCCCATTGTCTCCACTACCATTTTCTCCAGATCTTCTCTGACGACATCTTTCCACCTTTCTCTAGATCGTTCTACAGACCTTGTCCCATCTAGTCTTTTCCAAAAGACATTGTTTATAAGGCGAATGCCGTTACTGCGTATCACGTGCCTTGCATATCTTAGTCTATTGACCTTTATCTGACTAGATTTTGCTTTTCGTAGGGACTCTAACTCGTTAGTTTGTCACGCTGCTTCTGCAAGGGATATCACGCAAGGGATATCACGCATATCACTCGAAGGATTTTACGTTCCCACACCAGCAATGTATTTACTTGTCTTTTGTTAGCGTCCATGTTTCGTTTCCATACGCGACTGCTGGTTGTTTTATGGTCTGTATAATAATTGTTATGTAACTTTTTATAACAAAACCAACATACAATAACTCTTTACGCTATTTAAATAATTCTAGGTAGAAATGTTAGTCACCACTTTGGTTCTGGAAAAACCCGAGCTTAGAGCTTCAAATATATTTACCGTTGGTACAAATTTATTATCATCGGTAAGTATAATAAAAAATTAGATTTAGGGATAAGCTAAATAAAATTTGTGTTGTGGGCTGACAAAATGTTTTTCTTTAATAATATTGTAATTAATTAATAATTAAAACGATATATTCGATACCGGAGAGTACCATGCTACAATGCTAAAGGTTGTTTAGCAGAAAATGGTTGACTTCGATTAGTACCGACTAAAAATATCCTGGGTTAACCGATAATAGTATAAAAGGCCGGTTTCAGGTAAAATTTAAATATGTTTCGTTTACATATTTTAGGTAAAAATTTTGTGGGTCCTTTGCTTTATTATAGAAGTACCGTCTAGTCAGTGTTAATTGTCAAAAGACCAACTTTGTCTACCTCGTTTGCTTATCGCTCCGGACTGCTCTTGACAATGGGCCAAGTCAGATAAATTTAATAATATTGTAACGAAAGAGAACTCTTGACCGACCCCGTATAACGGTACACAACTCGAAACGTGTAAGAATGACGCTATCGAATGTTCGAGGCGGCGGCGGAGGGGTAAATAGTGTTCGAGAACGTACCTCAAGTAGGGGTGACGAGCTGATAACTAGAGATGGGCAGAACCTTCGAGAAATAACGGCTGGGCTATAAGTAAGAACGGATTTTGTAAATAGGTTTGAAGTCAACCACTAATTGAAGTCAACCATTTTCTGCTAAACAAACTTTACAAAAATATACGAAACGGCGAAGGTTAACTCAGGTCGCAAATCAAGGAGGGGGAACTTCAGTTGAACGCGTTGGTGTAATGAGTAAACGTTCAATTAACATACATTGTGCATGAAATCAGTTGTTTTGCGACATTTCCAGATAAAATCGCCCAATAGTTATTTATTTAGAACACATTTAATATTTTTTTAATAAACATTAAATGCCGTGAAAATAGGTCACTACGTGCACAACCCCGTGAAATTATACCTAATGTTTTAACCTTTGGATGACTAAGGGGGTAAATTTTGACCCCAGTGTATGTTTTTATTTAATAAAGCATAAACATTTTCCATTTTAAACTCATTATTTTTTTATTTGACTATAATATCATTCTAGATACCCTCATATTTTGAAATAAAAAAAATTCCCTATATTTTACGAAAAAAAAATATTTTCTGAATTTGGGGTCAAAGACGAACTCCCTTGGCCTTCCATATTTCAATTTTATATTAAGTAAATACCGTCTATTATTTGGAATTGTTTGTAAGAAACATTCCAATATTGAAAAAAAAATATTTGTTAAACCTGTGGCGACGTAAATTAGTGTACCTATTTTAAAGTTTCTTTAGTTCTATGTATGTTCAGAGTGATAATTTCTGTTTTTGTTCAGTTGTAATTAAAATATGTTTTACTAATGTTTATTTATCATTTATTGATACAATACTAACATTAAAATTATACAATATTTTATTTCTTAAAACAACTTAATTTTTTTGTCAATTGTCATTTTTGACTGGGGGTCATTTTTTACCCCCGTTGGTCATCCGTGTCACAAAAAAGGTTGATCATTGGAAGGTTAAAATACACGCAGGAGAAAACAGAAGGAAATTTGATAAAAACCCGACAAACCTTTGAAACCCGATTGATCTGACAACCTCGCGTAACCAACGTTTTCGATCGTTCTAACCTTGGCGGTTTCAGATATGTCTGTCTACTTGTACATGCTTACTAAGAAAAAGGGAAGATTGCAAATTATTATCACAAAACTAAACTGAAGAGCTTTAAATGCCGATCTTACATAGACTACAACAAATTATTGGTTATACATTTTCAATAATTTTTAAATTAATCTTTTTTAAAACGATTTCCGAAGTATGCATTGTTGTGTAACTTTTATAAGACTGATTTTAATATCTCTAACATCGAAATAAAAAACTCCTTAGTAGTAGGTATTATTATTTATAATTAAAAATCTTAAAAATTTAATGAATTACATAAATGTGTTCAAAAAGTTTTCGGACCTATCAGTCCATCATCAGTAAACTACACTTGTACTTGCGTGTACAGTAAACTAAATAGCCCCATGAGGTGGTAATATATCTGGTGGCTGAGCTATAGCGCCCTAAGTCCGGGATTTATTTGAATGTATAATAACAAAAACTGTTAAAATTTGTAAATATTGGTAGACCTGTAGAGGTGGGAACGAATAATTTTAAAAGTTACAAAATAACTACAATAAGAATTGATATAATTAATTATTAAAAATAGAATAATAATTTTTTTAATTACTCAAAATACACAGAAATTGCTACACTGTGAGAAACGGCAATTTTTTAAAGGGTCGACCTGGATACCAGTTTCTATCGCGGTGTAATCAAAATGTATGATTCCGATGACTCAACTACAGCAGATGAATCAGGAAAAAGAAAAGCTACAGATGTCTTGGATGCTTTTCACTTTTCAACAATCTAAAAAAAACCACCAGATCTCCAAAGAAAGATGACGGTTCCAACAAAGAAATGCTAACGCAAATTATGTCTATGTTAAAAAATCTTAAAGAGGACACAGAAGAAATAAGAAAACAACAAAAAGAACAAGATAAGAAAATGAAGGAGATTTCCGAGGAACTAAAAGAACTCAAAAAAGAACAGATTGAAAATAAAAACGAAATATCAGTAATGAAGAATAATAATGAAAAAATGTTAAAAGAAATTAATAATTTGCAGAAAGAAATAATGAGTTGCAACGAGAGAATTCAATACCTTGAAAGCGACAAAAGAAGGAAAAATATAGTTATACAAGGCATCCCGATAACTACAAATAATCCAAAGGTATTAAGAGATTCAGTAAAAAAATTTATCGACAAGGAAATTGGTATAGAAGTAAAAATAAATGAAGCAAGGAAATTGGGAGATAAAATATACTTAGTCGAACTGGATAGCAAATACGAAAAGATGGAAATAATGAAAAACATATATAAACTCAAAGAACTGCCGAACCGCATATACATAAATGATGATCTAACAAAACGTGAAAGAGAAATACAATCCAAAATTAGAGCAACTGCTAAAGAAGAGAAGGCCAAAGGGAAAATTGCTAAGGTGGGATATCAAAAGTTAATTTTGGATAATGAAGTATGGAAATGGAACAGAGAAAGAGAAAAGTTGGAAAGAGTAAATTATAACCGCTCAAAAAACTAATAAGCAATAACGGACAGAACAATACTATAAAGACGACACGGCAAAGAAAAAGGAGACAAGAGGGAAAAGACGAAACAAAAAAGAAAACAATAAAATCAAACGAAGTAATACGTATGGCGACATGGAATATAAGAGGAAGTCACAAAGAAGGAAAATTAAAACAAATGGTACTTGAACTTAAGAGATACAGTTTTCAGATCGTCGCATTACAAGAAACAAAGCAATTAGGGCAATACAGTCAGGAAATAGAAGATTACTTATTCTTTAATAGTGGAGGGCAAAATAGAATGCTGGGTACAGGCTTTTTAATACACAAAAACTTTAGAGCATCAATTGTAGAATTCAGAGCAATATCCGATAGACTTAGTGTTCTTAGAGTAAAGGGAAAATTCCAAAAAATTTCATTTGTAAATATTCATGCACCTTCAGAAGAAAAAGAAATAGAGGTAAAGGAAGAGTTTTATAACCTACTGGACCAAGTATATGAAAGCATCCCCAAATATGATCTCAAAATAGTCCTTGGAGATACCAATGCCAAAATAGGTAGAGAGGACATATTTAAGCCTACTATAGGAAAATACAGCTTGCATCCAACAACGAATCAAAATGGACATATGCTCATCGACTTTGCAAAAGAAAAAAACCTTTTAATAAAAAGTAGCTACTTCCAGAGAAAGGAAATACACAAGGGTACTTGGAGATCGCCGGACGGTCAAACGGTAAACCAAATAGACCATGTTTTAATAGAGAAGGATGTAGAAAAAAGCATAATGCATATACGTACATATAGAGGGCCAGATATAGATTCAGACCACTTTTTAGTGGGAATAAAAATGAACCAAATAATACCTATAAATAGAAACAGAAACAGAGAAAAACGCATGATGAACAAGCTAGTCAGGTTACAAACAGAAGAAGAAAAAAAGGTATACCAGTTGACACTTAACAAGAAACTGGAACTTATTACAGAAAATGACAATGTAGAACAAACATGGGACTTAATTAAAAATACTTTAAAAGCCGTAGCAGATGATACTGACAAGTCAATCAAGAAACAACAAAAGGCATGGTTCGACGATGAATGCAAAATAGAAATAGAGAAACGGAACAAGCTACGATTAGAAAGTCTAAGACTGAAATCAAAAACAGCGGAAACACTTTACATAGAGCAAAGAAGAAAAACCAGCGCAATTTTAAGAAATAAAAAGAGAAAATTTTACGAAGATAAGTTGAAAGACATTGAAGAGAATTACAAAAATAATCTTATTAGAAATTTATATCAAGGCATTAAAAATCAAAAAAGAGAATATAAACCACAGCCCATTTATTACAAAGATAAAGAAGGAAAAATGATATTTGATGACCAAGAAATATTAAAACGATGGAAACAATATTTTGATGAATTGTTAAACGGGGAGTACACAAATAATCACAATGAAGAAGACACAGATGATGGAAATGAAGAACACATAAATCACGATAATGAAGGATACACAGACGAAATAATGAATATGCAAAGAGACAGTACGGAAGATATAGCACCATCCCTAAATGAAGTTGAAATTATTATTAAGAATCTAAAAAACTATAAATGTCCTGGAAGTGATTCTATAACAGCGGAAATGTTAAAATATGGAGGAGCGCAGCTGACAGACAAAATACACAAATTACTAAAAAACATATGGGAAAAGGAAGAACTACCAATGGAGTGGAAGCAAGCAGTGATATGTCCTCTTTATAAAAAGGGGGACAAAGCAGAATGTCAAAATTATAGGGGCGTGGCACTATTAAATGTAATATATAAGATATTAGCAGTCCACATCAAAAACAAGCTAGCAAGAAGTCTTAACAATAGCATAGGTGAATACCAGTGTGGCTTTAGAAAAGGAAGAAGTACAATAGATAACATCTTTACTTTAAGAGAAATACAAGCTGAGAGCTATGAATATAATAAACCAACAATGGCACTCTTCTTAGATTTTAAGCAAGCTTTTGATAGAATAAAAAGAAAAGAAATATATAAAGCGTTAAAAAATCTAGAAGTTTCACCAAAAATAATAAGAATGATAAAGCTTACACTTACGAAAACAGAAAATAAAGTAAAAGTAAATAACAAACTAACAGAAAATTTCGAAGTGCAAGAAGGAGTACGACAAGGGGATCCGTTGTCATCACTGCTATTTAATGTAGTATTGGAAATAATAATAAAAGAGGCTAATATTAACAGATCAGGACATATATATCACAAAAAAACATCAATGTTTGGCATTCGCGGATGATGTAGTAATTCTATCCAGAAGCAAGGAACAATTAAAAGAGGTAGTAGAACGACTAGAAAAGGCAGCTCGAGAAAAAGGACTTTATATAAATAAAACAAAAACTAAGTATATGGAATGGACCGACAAAAAATTTGAACAAGGGCAATATTTAATGATAACAACGAATGAAGGAACAATGTATAAATTTGAAAAGGTAGACAGATTTGAATATTTAGGGACCTTATTTTCTAGTAAACCAAACATCCGGGATGAAATACACAAAAGACTAATGTCAGGGAATCGTTGCATGTATGCACTCAATAGAATACTCAGAAGCAAAAATATATCCAAAGCAGCTAAATTAAGAACGTATAAAACTGTGATACGACCAATAGTTACGTATGCCTCAGAAACTTGGACTATGACAAAAACCGAACAATCAATGTTACAAGTATGGGAAAGAAAAATACTTAGAAGGATATTTGGGGGAAAAATAATCAACAATCAGTGGACACGAAGAACAAACAAGGAATTAGAAGAATTGTATAAGGAGCCTAATATAATTGCAGTTGTAAGATCACAAAGACTTAGATGGTTAGGACATGTCCAAAGAATGGCCCAAGTTAGAATGCCTAAAATCATGTTAAGCGCTACAATAGGTGGTAAAAAGAGAAAAGGAAGACCTAGGACCAGATGGAGCCATGAAGTTAATGATGACCTGAAGTATCTCAATGCAACCAATTGGAAAGAAAAAGCGAAGAACAAGCAAGAATGGAGGAAGATTGTAAACCAAGCCATGAGCCTGCTTGGCTCGAAGTGCTAATGTATATATATATATATATATATATATATATATATACATCCCGCTATCATTATGTCATCTTTTCATGTTGCAGTCATTTGGCATCACTAAGAAATACTATCATTTTCGAATTTTAATTCGTGTATGTTTGTTGAGCGCATTTTTTTAATGCCCTGTATCGTTCTCAGTTTTCTAAAATTTTGATTTTAAAAATTTAAATTATATACAAAAATTTTTACACTTCACAGCCATTTTGACTTCCACCACATAAAAATGTGTATTTGCGATCTATTTGCCGTCAATCGAGGTTGCCACGAGTTAAAAATATCGAGCGTTTGAGGCCAGGTAGAAAAGGTATATTAGAAACTTATAAAAGGTGGGTTCTTTACCTGTTCGGCTGGTAAGGGTCCAAATATTTTACGAGTTGAATTGTGTTTATTTTATTTCATCTGTTAAATTATAATTTTCTCATAACGACTTAAAATATTTGTTTGAAAAATTAATTTTGTGTCATTCCATTTCAAATCACTCAATTTTGGAGCAAAAAAAAATTTGGACCTCCGATTTGTCTGAAAATTGGTATATAGCTTCTGCGGGACGTAAAAATAAGATATTTAAGGTCAAAAAATCTTCTTCTTCTTTTTTTCTCAAAATGTTATTTTATTCGATTTTACAGTGATTTGGTGTTTATTTATACAAATTTCCATTTTCTCTCGTAAAGTATCAATGGAAAACATAATATTTTAATAGAAGGGACTCAAAAATGTCATTATATGGCATTATAACAAGTTACTTTGATTCAAAACAAGCTTTTGATCAAATTTTATAGTGTAGAAAACGTTAAAATACCGTTTTTTTTTACATTTTTCTCCATTCCCAAAATGCATCATAATCGATTTGGCTGAAAATTTGCCCACAGATAGACAAAACATAGGACTTTAAGTGGTCATAAGGATTTGAATTATATTACAATACCTAAAAAGTTACATGCAATATTATAGTCAAAAATATAGGCGTCTACTGTAAGTAAAATTAACTCGAAAATATCGACCTCACGACAAAAATTGTTAAAAATAAATTGTAATAATTGTAAATACGATTTATTTGGAACAATTTCAGTTCCTTCCATTTTTGTGGAAAAGTTAAAAATGGCGGAGATATTGAGCAAAACAGGTTCTCCTTTAAAATCAAGATGGCCGCTAACGTAACGGAGGAATTCATTCGCGATTTTAAATTTAGGCTACTATTGACTCCCCTAAAGATCAGAAAAATAAATTTTTGTGCAGCTTGGCATTCAAGGTCAAATGCTATCCCGACTGGACTAATATATACTTTTGAGTATGATATTACTGCATGTAACTTAATTCAAATCCTTCTAACCACTTAAAGTCCTATCTTTTAGCTATCTGCGGGCAAATTTTTAGCCAAATCGATGATGATGTATTTTGGGAATGGAGGAAAATGTAAAAAACGGTATTTTAACGTTTTTTACACTATAAAATTTGATCAAAATCTTGTTTTGATTCAAAATAACTTGTTATAATGCCATATAATGACATTTTTGAGTCATTTCTATTAAAATATTATGTTTTTCATTGATACTTTACGACAGAAAATGCAAATTTGTTTAAATAAACACCAAATCACTGTAAAATCGCATAAAATAACAGTTTGAGAAAAAAAGAAGAAGAAGATTTTTTGACCTTAAATATCTTCTTTTTACGTCCCGCAGAAGCTATTTACCAATTTTCAGACAAATCGGAGATCCAAATTTTTTTGCCTGAGTGATTTGACATGGAATGTACCTTTTACATTTTCATTTAATTTACTTACGGTTTTTGTTCAGAATTTTGAAGAAACGCTTGGTTTGACATAAAATTTGGGACACGCATAGCTAATATGTTAAAGAAAAAAAGTGATATTGTGCCGATATGTGCTTTTGATCTGGAGGTGAGTTTCGTCCGTTATCGGGGATGAAAACAAATACGTTCAAATAAGTCCGGAATTGGATAAACTGACTAATTCTAAGCAACTTCTATTTTAAAGAGTTTTTCACTAAGTCAATACTTTTAGAGATATTTGCGAGTGAATATGTTCATTTTTCAACAAAAAAAAAACACGTTTTTAGACGGTTTTTCGCAAATAACTCAAAAAGTAGGTACCTACTTTATTGAAAAAAAAATTAGCAAATAGCAAATATAGCTTATAGAAAAGTGAAAAAATGGTATATGTGTCAGGTCTGTAGACCCAGTAGAAGCAGAGTTATTGCTAAGCTTTGTTTTAAAACCAAGAGGAGTAGGTAAACTAACCCTAATAGCACACGACGTCCTCTGGACGTCGAAAATAGGTCCATTTTTGGTCCTAACGTCCATGGACTATAAATGGACGTCCTTTGGACGTCCGGCGTTGGACGTCCTTCGGTGGACTAAATATGTACGTCCTTCGGACGTCCGACGTTGGACGTCCTTCGGTGGACTAAATATGTACGTCCTTCGGACTTCCGATGGTGGACGTCCGATGGTGGAATAAATACGAACGTCCTTTGGACGTCCGTACTGGACGAAATACGGACTTTTTGTGGACGTCTGAAAATCACCCCCACTACTTGGTTCCTCTGTTCACAAAACTATAACGATAGGCGATAGATTTTCGATTCACCCACCGATATCATTTCGAAGTTGGAGAGTTGATCTCTCAGTCGTTGTCGTCGTTAGGGCTCCCGCGTAGAGTTTTATTCATTAACCACTGATTTTCATAATGTAAGAAATTATATTATATACGAATTAAAGTATAATATACTTATACATATACTATATATTACGTAAAACTATGAAGACGCTGTTTCACAACATAACACAGAGTCCGACCGCCTCATCGGGCCATTTAGAGCATCAATGCATAAGCCCATCCAATGGATAATTATGTGCCCCTTTGACATAGGCGCACAACATTTTAATCTACCACCCTGAGGATTCCTGCTCCTGGAGTTTTTCTGAAGTGCCGAAACAGTCTATGTTCCTGATTCCTCGATCAGATGAGGAGTTTTCGGAGCCATCAACCCCAGACAGCTACTGGAGCTCCACGTTGCAGCCAGTCACTTCTTGGTAAGTGAACGCCAAAGAGGAAGCATTCAGACTCTGCTGCTACCACCGTCTGGACATAGCCTATCGATCCCTGATGGCCTAGAGGACAAACTCACCGAGAATGATGGAAAAAACCACCAGCCAGGACAACTGGTATCCAAACATTGGTATTATTTACGTTTTTTATTACATTTACATATTTTTTCATGCTCTTTGATATATATTTCTTATTCTTTCTGGTATATTTTTCATACATTTTTCAATCTTATGGGTGTTTGGTAAAAAATAGGCCATAGCTTAACCTTGGATTACTGAGCTTAAAATAGGTCGATTTAAGCTAACTTACTTTAGTACGAAAGATGATAATAACCGAAATACAGGGTGTCAAATTTAAACTTTTATTTTATTCTTGATTATTTCCTGGGCAATACATCAATTTTGGTGTTGAATTTAGATTTCTTGTCCCAAAAAAACCCCGCTTACCAAATTTCGTGATATTATCCCATGCTTGTTAGGAAATATTCAAGAATAAATAAAATAAAAGTTTAAATTTGACACCTTGTATTTCGGTTATTATCAACTTTAGTACTAACGTAAGTTAACTTAAATCGACCTATTTTACCCTCCTAAATCTAAGGTTAATCTATGGCATATTCTTTACCAAACACTCTGTATAAGTACATATTTGTATTCTAGCCAATCTTTTTGATTTTCTATAAAGTATAGACTTCCTTGAATTTTGAATTACAATTGTTAAAGGAAAGTTTCGCTACCGCGGTCGCCTTTTGTTCGTCTTAACTTATTACCTTTACCCATAACGGTTCTTTTGTCAAACAGATTGGGTTGGTTATTGTACCTAGTAAGCAAAAAGTATTTATCTCAGTATTTTATAATCTATTTATAATATTGAATTATCTAAAGACAGAAAGCGAAGGCGGATGAAAAAAAATTAGACAAAAGTTGAATGATTATTATAATATTATAATATAATATTACACTATACAGTGACCACGTAAAGGTTGGAATAAATTCATTTTCTCGAGAATGGACTATTTTGGAAAAAAATCCTGAAACATGTCAATTTTTATTTTTAAATTACGACTTTTTGGCATATATATTATACTAGTAACGTCACCCATCTGGGCGTGATGACGTCATCGATGAATTTTTTAAATGAAAATAGGGATCGTATAATAGCTCATTTGAAAGGTAATTCAATTCTCTATTCAGTAATATAAACATTAACATAATTATTTATACAGGGTGTCCAAAAAAATTTTTTGAATTAATTTAATTGACATAAAAAGAAGAATGTGCGTAATTTATTTAATTCAAAATACATTTTACTGCTATCAGAAGACAACAAAAAATGTTTATTTGGCAAATAAATATTGTTTTTTGCTTAAATTCAATATTAAAGCAGCCACCCACCAGCCTCGTGACAGTTTGAATATTTAATTTAAGCGAAAAGCCATGAATATTTTTCAAATAAACATTTTTTTGTTTTCTGAGAGCAGTAAAATGTATTTTGAATTAAATAAATTACATACATTCTTCTTTCCATGTCAATTAATTTAATAAAAAAAAAATTTTTGGACACCCTGTATAAATAATTATGTTAATGTTTATATTACTGAATAGAGAATTGAATTACCTTTCAAATAAGCTATCACACGACTCCTATTCTCATTTAAAAAAATCATCGATGACGTCATAACGCCCAGATGGGTGACGTCACTAGTATGATATATATGCCAAAAAGTCGTAATTTAAAAACAAAAATTGACCTGTTTCGGGATTTTTCTCCAAAATCCTCCATTCTCAAAAAAAATGAATTTATTCCAACCTTTACGTGCTCTCTGTATAATAAGTATACATAGATAGAATATCTTCTTTTTAAGAAATTGTCCATTATCTCCAAATGAGCAAGGTGTCGATTTGAAATAATATGTATATGTATAATATACAGCCCATTACGCACCACCTTAAAAATTGAGCATTTTTGATGTCTCGAATTTCCTAAACCAGTTGTCGCATCTAAGTGATTTTTTTTTATAATATTATAGCCTAGGCTATAGGTTACCTCCTTAAGCTTGTCATGCACGGGGAGCTATATACTGTAATATATATTATATCACATATCTCTCTATAGTAATGAGTGAGCCTGCACACACGGAACCATTAGTTCCGTGTCTCCAGGCTCACTCATTACTATAGGGAGTGATATGATATAATATACATAATATATTACAGTATAGCTCCCCGTTCATGACAAGCTTAAGGAGGTAACCTTGTAGCCTAGGCTATAATATTATAAAAAAAATCACTGAGATTGGACAACAGGTTTAGGAAATTCGAGACATCAAAAATGCATCATTTTAAGGTGGTGCGTTAATTTCTTGGAGAAGTGTAATTGTAATTTAATGTAAATAATGTAATATCCAATAATTGTAATTTAATATAAGATGTAATATAAGTTCCTTAAAAAATGTATTTTTTATTTCCCACAATACATTCTCCACAGGTCTAAATATCGTCGCTAGACGTCCACCGAACGTCCTCTCAGGACGTTAGATGGACGTTCGGCAGCACGACATTGGACCAAACTGGGACGTCCTATGAAGGTCCAACTGACGTCCACCGAACGTCCCCTCGGACTTTTGGGGGACGTCCATTGGACGTTAGATGGACGTCCATTGGACGTTTGGCAACGAGGCATTTGGACCAAGCTAGGACGTCCTGTTAAGGTCCAATTTACGTCCCCTAAGACGTCCGATTAAGGTCCAATTTACGTCCGATTAAGGTCCAATTTACGTTCGATAAACGTCCAATTTACGTCCCATTAAGGTCCAATTTAGGTCCCCTCGGACGTTAGGTGGACGTCCATTGGAGATTTGGCAATGTGGCTTTGGACCAAACTAGGACGTCCTGTTAAGGTCCAATTTACGTCCCCTAGGACGTCCGATTAAGGTCCAATTTACGTCCGATTAAAGTCCAATTTACGTCCCCTCGGACCTTAGATGGACGTCCACTGGACGTTCGGTAGCGCGACATTTGGACCAAAATAGGACGTATAAAGGACGTTCCTCGGACGTAAACGGACGTCCTTAAAGTCCGTGAAGGACGTCCTATGGACGTCCATTGGACGTCCTTGTGCTATTAGGGTAAAAAGACAGATTCACACCCAAGAAAGTCACTAGAAATATCTTCAGATACATCTTCTTTTTTGGTTGATCATATCGGCCTTTGACGGTAATATTGACTAAAAATCTAAAAATAAAAGGAATAACGCAGAAAATGCAAAAATCGCTGATAAAATAAATAAACTAACCTATGAAATGCCAATAGTGTTAAAATTTTATAAATGTCATTATTGTCAAAATTTGATATGAGTAAAATTGCCTGAGGTTGTACCAATTACAAACAAGGTTTACGGCGCGGGAAATTTGAATTACTCCTCTTGGTTTAAAAACAGACTATAGTGAAAAATAAGCTCTTAGATATATGTCAAATTCCAAATCGAATATTTTAACGTGAAATAAAAAAAATGAAACACTTTTCTGGGAAAACTTATTACAATTTTTTTAAAGTGTTTAAGAAAACGTTTATTTTAATTTTTTTAAAAAGTTTCTAGCAGCAAGAGTAAGTGCCGGCGCAAATTGAACCTAAGCGAACACAACCTGGCACCGGCGGGACGGGTGACCTGTGTAGTTATTTTTCTAGCGCACCGCATATTGTTCACAACAAAACCCAACCGTTGGCTGTCACTGCAACGAATAGAGGGACGGGCAAAATCAGTGCGGACGTGTAACGGTTACTTTTGATACCGGGTCTCAGTGGTAGATACTGATTACAAAATACTGATGTATCTGTATCTGATGTGTTTCATAGATTATAACAAGGCCTTTGATAAAGTGCGGCATGATCATTTAATCAGACTCCTGGCAGAAAAAAATTTAGATAAACGAGATATTCGACTAATAGCAAATATTTACTATAATCAGAAAGCAGTAGTGAGAGTAGAGAATAATACCACTGAAGAAATTGAAATAAAGCGAGGTGTGAGACAAGGGTGTATACTGTCACCAACCCTGTTTAATCTCTATTTCGAAGACGTAATGAATAGAACACTCTCTGAGCAATCCATAGGTATTAAAATAAATGGTGTTAGATTAAACAATCTGAGATTTGCCGACGACACCGTTCTGATCGCAGAAACACTTAAAGAGCTACAGACATTGGTGAATAAGATAGCAGACTGCAGCGAAGAATATGGACTATCTTTGACCATAAAGGAAACTAAATTTATGGTAATATCGAAATCAACACGAAATGTCCAAAATTTATATTTACACAATGAAATTATCGATCGAGTTAGCAAATACAAATATTAAGGCACTTTTACAAATGAAGACAACGATAGCTCAGCAGAAATCAAAATAATAATAGAAAAAGCCAGATCCATATTCACTAAAATGAAAAGAGTGTTCTGTGGAAGAGATTTGAGCCTTGAAATGAAACTTCACCTGATGAGATGTTACGTACTTTCTATGCTATTCTACGGAATGGAGTCATGGACGCTGAAAAAGATTGATACCAAAAAATTAGAGGCATTTGAACTGTGGACGTATCGCAGAATCTTGAGAATATCATGGACGGAGAGAGTCACAAACGTCGAGGTCTTGAGAAGAATGAATAAAGAAAAGGAAGTCATATTTACGATCAAAAACGAAAACTGCAATACTTGAGACACAGTACAAGAGGCGAAAGATATGAACTGCTTCGAATAATTATGCAAGGGAAAATAGCAGGAAAAAGGTCCATAGGAAGAAGACGAAACTCCTGGCTAAGGAATCTACGGGAATGGTATAGCTGTAGCAACAACGAATTGTTTCGGTCAGCAGTTTCGAAAATACGTATAGCCCTGATGATCGCCAACCTTCGGAACGAAGATGGCACTTGAAGAAGAAGATTTATCTGATCCTTGTACTGAATTGAGTAGGCAACTCGCACCTTTGGAGAAACACTGACGTAATTGCAAATTTTTCACAAAAATTTATTTAATCAACACTACGATATTCCTAATATTCGTATTTGTCTAAAGGAACAAAAAAACAAAGAATTATAACTATTCTCCATTTCGCTAGATCAAGTGTACCTGTGTATATCAAAGAATGTCAGATTGTCAGTTGTGCGTGACACAACATTAGTATGCAATGGTAAAATTATGGAATTTTTCTGGGAACAATGAAATAGTTATTTTCTAATTTTTTGAGAAACAATACAATGAGATATTTGCTAATTTCCTTCCCTTTCAGGCACGTGGCTTTGAGGTATTGTTTAAGAATAATTCTAATCCTAAAATTCTAATAACTAGGACTGTGGACAATAGATTTCTACTTCCTCTTGTAATTTGCGTCTCATTTTTGGCTTTAAGTACCTTTTAAAACTTTAAATGCCTACGTTTCCTCAACAATTAACAAATTTGCTTTTATGTACCTCAGTGTCCACAAAGGTGCCAACTTTGCTAAAAACTAATTATTTTATCAGCCGATGCCGATACTATTATTATAAACAACACTGATTGTGATTGGATTGTCGTTGCAAAAACTGCTTACCTATTACATATATTTATATCTCGTGTACATATTTTGTTTGTAAGCATGAACAAGCCCGGTATGATGACACATTTTATTTAAGGGTAATGCGATATTCACAGATATGCATAACGGTTTTTAAAAATGAATCATTTTTAATGATAATGTTGTGTAGATTTAAGAAATTAATGATATTTACAAAATTTTTATACCTATAGAAAAGGGATTACGCCATCATTTGTGACATTGTATTTGTAGGCCTAGATCCTAGATCCCGCGTACTACCAACAAAAAGTTGATTAATAGCAAGCTGAAAATTTGTTAATAGCTTAACGGTGTCTCGTCAGACAAACTTTGATGTACAGGAACACTGAAACTGAAACAGGGGAAGTTTTAATTGTGGAACAGGTTAAAAATTTGGAACGTCATACTACGAAAACGTCCCATGTATTTTGTAGGACAGAACTTCCAGTTGATTTTTTACTCTTTCATTAAACTCTCATGCAAAAATCAGACTGGTATTTATCACCAACTGGGCATTTTAATAAATCCGACAAGAGAACATGTCAAATGACAGGAATTATGACAGGTGATAAATAGCAGTCTAATTTTAGCATGAGAGTTTAATGAAATGGTAAGAAATCAATTGGAAGTTCTGTCCGATAAAATACATGGGAAGTTTTTGTAGTCTCACGTTCCAAATCTTTAACCTGTTCCACAATTAAAACTACCCCTGTTCTAGTGTTCCCATACTTTAAAGTTTGTCCGACTAAACATCGTTACGCTATTAACATATTTTCAGCTTGCTATTAATCAACTTTTTTTGTTACGCGGGATCCGGGCCTATTCGTTTTAAGTAACCTTTTTTTTTCTAATAATGTATTCTTGTAAAGGCATATCTGTTATCGCCGTTTATTTTGTCTACGAGTAGGTACCTAATAAAGTTATTAGAATTTTAATGACAAAGCGGTGTTGGGTTTTGATTATATTGTACTAATATTTATTTATCACAGTAAATTGTACTTACCATTCGTATGAAGTTCATTTCCGATTTTCTCCCATACTTCGTCTTTAAGTTTCGTCCTCATGTAATCCTTATTACTGGTATCATATACACAGGGATAATTCCGAACGAGTTCTATTAGCTTCTCTACGTCCGTCTCTAAACCAAAACCACAGTATAAAGAGGGACAGTAAAACCACTTCCATGTCGGCACTTTGATCTCAAGAAGTAATACCGGCAGTACGCAATTTGGTAATTCACCAGTGGTGGATGCGGGTTTTTCCTGTTAAAATCCGTACGTTTCTATGCGAGAGTGGGGCAAAAGCGACTGCGAATATTGCGCGGTCGCCATGCGCGACTGAAGATTTTACTTCCAATTTTTCGGAGAGTGGTTCTACTGTCCCTCTTTATACTGTGCCAAAACCACATCAAAAGAATTGAGTCACGCGTCCCACGACACCAGAAAACTGTGTTTCGATGACAAACGTTCGCATGTGTAGACCTGGCACTGTATTCACTGATATAGGATGCGCAGAACTCTCTACGCACCTCTCCGGTGCCAGCTTGTGTTCGCTTAGGTTCAATTTGCGCCGGGACTAAGCAAGTTACGCTTAAAATACAGTTGTTCCTTATTTTTTGGTTAAAAATATCGTAAAAATCTCCCTCTAATTAACAGCCCAAATGGAGTTAATCGTTACCACTTCACAAGTAACTTTATGTATTGTTTGTGTTTGTAAGTTTCATCAGTTCAAAGTGCTTATTTGTGAAAAAATTTGGTTTTAAAGTAAATTTTAAATCATTAATTTTGAAAAAAAAAAAGACTTTTTTCAAAATAACTTAAAAATTATTAGTGATACCAAATATCTTAAAGAGTAAAAAATGTAGGTTTTGCTTTTTTAAATATTTGGGATTTTTTGATTTTCTGGAAGACAAAAATTGGTTAAGATATGGCTGTTTAAAATTTGCATATACATACTCGTGACTAGTGATTCGTTAGAGCCCTTTCAACAAAACCCCTTTCAAAAATAAGCATTTTTAACCAATGCAAATTACAGATCATATACAGGGTGTCCCCGAAAATAGTGCGTTCCTTAAAGGTATAGATAGAAAGCACAATGTAGAGCAAAAAATTCTTATAATATTTTCAGCCGTTTAAAACTTTTATAGAACAAAATTTGCTTAGAATTAGAATTAGTCAGTTTATCCACTCCCGGACTTATTTTGAACGTATGTTTTTTCACCCCCAAGAAGGGGTGAAAGTCACATCCAGGGCAAGAGAACATATCGGCATAATCTCATTTTTTTCTTTGGCATCTTAGCTACGTGTGTGCCAAATTTCATGTCAATCCAAGCGGTTCTTTAAAATCTGGAGGTTTTGCGATATTTTACCGTGAGTGAATGGAATGATTGCCGTTGTCACTTTTAGATAAGAAGTCATTATCACAATGACATAGTCAGGTTAACTGAATTATATAATTATTGTTTTTATTATTAAATGTGAAAACCTAGAATTATCCATGTCTGTCCGTCAATAAACACAACTCCTCTGTTAGTAGGACAGAAAGAATGACAAATAAGGTGTCAAATGAAAGCCTATAACCAAAATATGATATTTTTGGGGGCTATGATGTATCTTTACGTAAGCTGATTACGTACTGTAAACTCGAATTACAGGCTGTAATCTCCAATAACACATGTACGTAAAATCGGTATGATGTATCAACGATATCCAAGCGGTTGCCTACCTTCGTACGTAATTTCTTTTAGGTAAACGCACGCGTAAACGTAATTTTTAAACTTTATTTCTAACTAAACTAAAATTATTTGCATAATGCCATTTAGTTAGGGTTAGGTTATGTATGGTATTAATGATTATTATGTTATTAAAACGTTTTTAACTATTTTAAATGGGAAATAAGCCACAATTTTACTAAAAAAATGATTTTATTTAGATTATTATGAGTTATTAAAATCATTTTGTTATGTAAAATTGTGGCTTATTTCCCATTAAAAATAGTTAATTATTATAAAAATGCCACAAGGAAATAGCTTCAGAACAATTATTATGTTATTTTTTATTTGTGAAACCAAGTTGTTTTTGTGTTATACCTGTATTTGATTTTTAGTTTAATTAGTTGTTTAGTATTTCAATATATTATATCATAAAGTGAGTTCTTGTTTTTGTTCTAAGTAGCTTTCACTCTTTCCTACTAACACTACATCATCAGGATACAGTAAGTACCAGGCAATGTTACCCTGCTAGGCCTTGATCTCGCATACAAAAATAAAGTTAATTCATAGAAAGCTGAAAATTTGTTATAATAGCTTAATGGTGTCTATTCGGACAAACTTTGATGTATGCAAACACTGGAAAAGGGGAAGTTTTAATTGTGGAACAGTTTAAAAATTTTGAATGTCAGATTAAAAAAACGTCCCATGTATTTTGTCGGACAGAACATCCAATAGATTTGTTACCTATTCATTAAACTCTCATGCAAAAATCAGACTGCTATTACTAACCAACATGATTCCTGTCATTTGACATGTTCTTCGTGTTCCACTCATCAAAATGCCCAGTTGGTGATAAACACCAGTCTGATTTTTGCATGAGAATTTAATGAAATGGTAACAAATCAATTGGAAGTTCTGTCTGACAAAATACATGGAACGTTTTCATAGTCTGACGTTCCAAATTTTTAACCTGTTCCACAATTAAAACTGTTCCTATGCATCAAAGTTTGTCCAACTAGACACTGTTAAGGTATTAATAAATTTTACACTTGCTATTAAGCAACTTTCTTTTGGTATGTAGGATCCAGGTCTAAGCAGTTTCCTTGTTTACTGATCCAAAACTAATGAGTATAAATAAGAACTGAGAACTTACTGTGGCTCTCCCATATTTTGATGATGTGACTAAGTAGTTTTATTACCCTGTAGTTTGTTCATTATTGTATTTTTTTTTTCTAAACAGGTACAAATATACTGCTTCTCCATCGTTTAGCACTTGTCGTAACTTCCATAATTCTATTAAATAAACGTGTTAGCCAACTTCTTCCTATCTCTCCTAACGCCTTCCACACTTCCCCAGGAATATCCTCTGGTTCCCTTTTCTTTCTTTATTTTTTTGAAGTGCTTGAACCACTTCCTCGTGGTTAATGCGAGTTAACAATAAAATCAAGGTAGGAAGTATATATATATTAGCATGTCTCTCAACTAGGATGGAAAAAATACAGTATGTTTAAGATATGCAACGGCAGACACGTATCTTAGACTTATTAGCTATCATCAGTACAGTATAGCCAAGTTAGAATAGATCTGCATTAACCTTTCCTTGTTTGAAAAACTCTGAGAAAAAACATCGAGTTTCAAACATTCTAAACATTTGGCATTCCTTTCCTCAGGTAGCTGTAGCTTCCTCCTTGGATGTGTTAGTTGTTATTCTGGAATCGTCAAGGTCTTCTAACATTATTGTCACAAATTGGTTGCAGTGCTCCTGTAGTGATCCTTTCCCAAGCTAACATACACCTATTCTAACTTTGCTATACAGTACTGATGACGCCTTATGAGTCAGAAACATGTGTCTATGGTTGCATTCCATCCTAAACATACTTTCTTTTTTTTTCCATCGTCATTGCAAGATATGCTGATATATACTTCCTATCTTGATTTTACTATTAACTCACATCATTAACCTTCTCTTCCATCAGTTCTTGTACAAATGAGTTTGATAAGAAACAAACATCCATAGAGATATAAAAATGCAACAGTTGTTGCCTTAAAAAGATATCAACTAACAAGATTTAAGTAATGTAGCTAGTCAAATGAACCATTGAAAATGTAAATAAAAACATAAATCATTAGGTTTTTCAAAAACTGAGTACAGTTGACATTATGGCTAATGCTATTAAATATTTGGAAGTGTAACTCTTGGTTCCTGTTCTTCATTAATAAACATTTATATCCTACATTTTCAATGGTTCATTTGACTAGCTACATTACTTATCTTGTTGATATCTTTTTAAGGTAACAACTATTGCATTTTTATATCTCTATGGATGTTTGTTTCTTATCAAACTCATTTGTAGATGAAGTGATGATGTTTACTGATAGGATTGAAGTAGCCGAATTTATCTTTTATTCTCTACCTATTGATTGAAGAACCCACCACTTTCAAGTGATCCTTATTTGATATAGACGGTGGAGAATAAAGGCAAAGAATATGGCTACTTCATCATTTACTGAAGATATTTTCGTTTACAAATCTGTAAACATCCTAGTAGGTATAGCATACAGCAATATAGATGAAATGTTTATAGATTTGTAAACAAAACATCTTCACTAAATGGATAAAGTAGCTGAATTCATAGTCTGTTATCTGTATTTTGAGGTTGCAGATATTAAGTTAAAGGGCAGGATAAAAAAACTCTGTTAACACATTCACGGACACGCTTCACATGTAGCCACATCTTACGGAGTAAGTGACTATATTATATGCAGTTGTGTCGGTGAATGTGTTAATATCAACCTTTCGCAAAATTTATTTGTTTCATCAAGTCTAAAATAAACTTATAATTATTTTCTCAGTAAATACAATGACATTAAGACGAAAAAGCATTGTATAAAATAAGCATAACAACTTACAACATGAGGTTAGTCCATTAAGTTTTAAACATTATCACTAAACATAAACATAAAAAATATAAGATTGTTGATCTATTAGTAATTACAATGTATTGTTTAATTTTATCTCACAGTAATAGTTTATGGCACTGAAATATCTCATAAAAAGTTTCGGATTACTTGTCCTGTGTTTCAAACGGATTACTGGTTATCTCGTAACTGATGTCACTCTAGATTTAAATTATGTCTTTCTGCCATAGCATTTAAAAGTTCATAATAACAGATTTACAAAATATAAACATTAAACTTAAAAACAAAGCAAAAAGTTAGGTTAACATGAATTAACTGACAGTCAAGACATAAGACATGACAGAATACACTTTACGTTTTGATGACTGTAATCTGATGTACGTAATTCTGAACTTTACACATGTGTGTAATCACTTTACGTAAATGATACATCATAGCCCCCATTTTATGTGAGAAGTTTGACCTCGGACTGGCTGTTCCAGACAGTGTTGCCAGATGAAAATTTTTCGTAACAGTAGAATTGGACATAAAAAAACAGGAGAAAACAGGAGATTTTAATAATTTTAAATAAAACAATAAAATGTAGTTAAATTGAACAAAATAACTATCTTATGGCTATTTTTCAAGGCCATTAATTAAGTAATTAATTATTTAATTAATTGAGCAGTAATTAATAGAAGTGAAGCAAGACAGTCCATGCTTAGTTTCTGACTGATTCGCATGCGTAGTTCCGTTTTCAAGCGCTTGAAAACGGAGCTGCGCATGCGAATCTGTCAGAAACTAGTCATGGACTGTCTTGCTTCACTTCTATTAATTACTGCTCAATTAATTATTTAATTAATGGCCTTGAATGTGATGGACTGTCACCATGAACAAAGTTTAAATTCAGGTTTCACAAATGTTTAAACTTATTGTCTGATAACGCTAGATAATCTCTCAAATTTAATACAAACATACCATATTCTAGTGGAAAATATAACAGAAGATTTGAGATTGAAAACAGAAGAACAGGAGAAGAAGTATGAAAACAGTAGATCTCCTGCTAAAACAGGAGATCTGGTAACACTGGTTCCAGAGTTGCAACCGAAAGTACTGTTTTAAATTCGTCGAAATAGTACAAAGTATTATTCAACGCGACTAAGAAAGACCAGAACAAATACATACTTCCGGTTTCATGCCTGTCTGTTCGTGCATGTCTGTCGGTGAACAAAATTCATCCGTCATATCAACTGACAAAAAGTTACACGAAGAGTTCAAATATCGACTGCCGGTTCAACTTCCGGTCACCTTGGGTGAAAAATTAGAACTTACGATGTCCAATTGCTTGTTACAATTTTTTTATAAGTGTTCTACTCTATCTATTCTGACTTTTTCTATAACTTACTTAGATCACATATAATTTAATACAGTTTTGATGTCAGGGTCTTCAAAATTTATGTAGTGAGTTCCGGTATGTGATGAATGAAAAACGACTCTATAAACAGAAGAAAAAAGTGTTCTTTAAAGTGTTCTCAAGACCTAAGGCAATACATAGACTCACAAGAGCGTTGTCACAGTAGCAAAAATTCGAGTTGGGGTTCGAATTACTTTCTCATGCGGCTTAGTCTCCTGACTTGGCCCCCTCCGATTATTAAGTGTTCCCAAATCTGAAGAAATGACTCGTAAATAAAAAAATCAGCTGAGATAATTGAAGAAAAAAATAACTATTTTTCAGAGCTTTCAGAATCGTATTATGCGCACGGCATCGACATAAAAAATTTGTAAAACCGTTAAAATCGCTGTATTGAACATATTGAATAAAATTAAAGAATTTTCATGAAAACATGTTTTTCATGAAAATATGTCTACTTTTATAGGACGTACTTCAGCAGTTCACAAAAAAAGCTTACAGACTTTCTAATGCTTTATGCTAAGTAGCAAAAATAACAAAAATTTTATTACTCATGAAGAAGATCAAGCAGCTAAATTTAAAGTAAAATCATTAGATGGCATATAAATAGATATGGAATAATGGAATAGAAGTTGATATCCACTTCTGAACCCACCTCAGAAGAAGTGGACGAAATAGAGTAATTGGGAGTCCTTCAAAGGTCACCTGAGCACTCAGAACCTAGTACCAGTGCATGCAGCTGCGATAATATTAAAGAGAAATCCGACAAAAGAATTGAGAGGGAACTCTGGACCAAATATCAAAAACCAGTGTAACCTAACACTTCCAGCTTCATATTAATAATAGAAAATCACCGAAAGACAAATATGTAATGTAAAGAATTAATATCTCAATATTCCAGTCTACTAAACAATAACGACTGGAAAAACATTAAAGTCTTTATTCAAGTCGTATATTCAAAAAATAAGACAAGTAGAGTAATAAATGGATAATTAAAAATTGCGAGAAACAGTGCAAGAAAATTATTTAATAGACCCGAAGACAAAACAAAAATTAATGTGCTAAATAAAAGTATTGATTCGTTACTGCAGAACTAGAACTGTTATATGGAGCTATACTAGTCTGGATCGGTGTAAATTAAATGAGAAAGAAAATAATATAATAAACACACTTTAAGAGCAGATAGAGAAAATATATGGATTATCAGAAGGTTCAAACGGAAGAATTATCAACGATAAACAAGAAACAGTCAACGAGATAATGATTCTGGACCAACTGTTTTATTATAATTAAGGGTACGGAATTTTCGTTTTTACGAAATAGATGAGAATTTCGGCGAAATTTTGAACATAAATGCGATAAATGTGAAATATGGAGTTTTTGTTTATTTCCGCGAAATACCTGCAGGTGCCCAACTCGCCCGTAAATAAGTAGGTAGTTACGTAGTAAATAAGGCATGGAAAGATTTTACGGAAAGTTTTCTATTGTACATAATTTTTGAAAGGTTGTTTATTTTTCTAACACGTGTTGAAACAGAAGGAACTTTCATTGTTCATCATTAAATAGATAAAGATAAGATAAGGAATTGATATTTTTCAATGTTGATTCTTTGAGAAATATAAATAATCTGACTGTTGTTATCTGCATTTCGGTCTTTTGTATTGGTAAAAATCTAAGTAGGAATAAAAGTCGGCTAATTCTTATTTTCTAAACATATAAATTAGTCAAACAGGACAATCAGTGCTCATTCCGTCAATTTTTATTAAGAACATGGTCTATCAAAAAAGTTTTCATAGTAACATAAAGTTACTTAAAGTATCCCCTAAAATGGGACGCCCTAAAACAATTTTGAGTGATCGAGTCAAATAATTTGCAACAGATGACCTATATCTGTGTGACACAAGACACAATTGCTACACAGTGCAGTTTTCCGTCATTTGCTAAAGCAGCATTACAGAGCATTTGGAGTCCAACGAACAGCGTAGACGCAGAACGATTCTTCAGCACATATAATATTGTAGTGACAGATCGAAGAACAGCTCTTAAAGAGTAGAATGTCGAAATTACAACGATGCTAGCTTTTACTTAATATTTTCTGTTGTTTTACTCGTAGTTAAAAATAAATGCGAAATTTTGTAATTATAAAAAAAGTAAATGCGAAATTCATGTTTTTGTTTGCGAAAATTCCGTACCCCTAATTATAATTAGTTATAAAATAGCTTCAATGGGGAAAAGCTGTAAGCTTAGACCAAACACCAGTAGGGGGCATCCAATTAATTGAGGAAAAAAATTAAATGTATAACAATATTCACTTCATTTACTGAAAAGGCATTGTCCCGCAAGAATGGTTGAAATCACAATTAATAGCCCTACAAAAAGACAAGCGCTTAAAACTGATAAGACCATTGAACAATAAGCATGTAAGCTACCTTTTAAACACATTCTCAAAAATAATCCATAACACAAGGATTGTTAGGAAATTCTTTTATAGACTTCAGGCAACAAATTCTCCTGATCATGTTTAAAAAACGTACGGAATGTACTAAATAAAAAAATATATTTATCATTTAAAAAAATATATACCCTTATACTATAACATAATTCTAACGTTGAATATATAATGCTTTCCTGTGGAGTATACAAAGGATGGTCCTGTTTTTCCCGCACGCTGCCTTGTTTAGTCTTCTTTGTCGTTTAATTCGTTAAATTCTATCCTCTTATGTCACGGCTTCAGGAAGCAGTGGATATATGCAGTGAACGGGAGGCCTATGTCGAACAGTGAACGAACGGAGCCTTTTCGCGTTTATCATGTAGAGAAGTCACTTGTCAAAAACTGGACATATGTAATCGTATTCAATTTGTTAAATACTGTCACATAATATGTCATACACCTCTGTGCGTTAATCCATTTTATTTCTACAATTTTAAGGTGCTATTACATGCCGCCATTTTGATTTGTCTACAGCCGCATTCTGTCCGTTAAATCCCATCGTTTGAGGCGCTGTACGTCACGATTGGATCAATTGTAGCGAAGCTGCATGACTAAGGCCCTTTTAACAGGTTGCTGTATTTGATTTTTCTGTGCCATTTTATATTATTTGTCAAATACTATTATTTGAGGTGCTGAACATCACGATTGGACCAATAGGACCGTAGATACAAGACTAAGGCCCTTTTGACATGCTGCTGTATTTGATTTTTCTATGTCATTGTATTCTATTTGACAAATCCAGTTATTTGAGGTGCTGTACTCCACGATTGGACCAATATGAGCGGAGATACGTAAATAAGGCCCTTTTGGCATGTTGCTGTAATTGATTATTCTGTGTCATTGTATTCTGTTCGTTTAACCCTATCATTTGAGTTGCTGTATGTCACGATTGGACCAATAGGACCGAAGATACATAACAAAGGCCCTTTTGACTTGTTGCTGTATTTGATTTGTTTGTGTCAAATTTGATTCTATTTATGAAGTCCTATTATTTAAGATGCTGTACGTCACGATTGGACTAATAGGACCGAAGATACGCTACTAAGGCCCTTTTGACATGCTGTTGTATTTGATTTTTCTATGTCATTGTATTCTGTTTGTCAAATCCTATCATTTGAGGTGCTATACATCACGATTGGACTAACAGGACCGAGGATACATAACTAAGGCCCTTTTGACATGCTGCTGTGTTTTGATTTTTCTGTGTCATTGTCTTCTATGATGCCTAAGGCATGTCTATGATATGCCTTATTTTTAAACAAAACAAGTAATTGGACTTCGTAAGTCCTAGGTTTTCACCCAAAGTAATCGAAAGTAGAACTGGAAGACGATATTTGAATTTTACGTGAAACTTTGCGTGGACTGATATACGAATTTACTAATTTTGAGTCATTTTTACTAAACTTTGACATTTGTCACCTCATTTGTAATTCTACCCGGTATAATGGCGGAGGAGTTATATTGGCGGTCGTACGAACCGACAGAAAGATTGCCTAGGTCAAATATCTCACCTTTAGTACCATCCTTGGATTATAAGCTTTCATTTGACACCTCATTTCTCACTCTAGCTGGTATAATGATGGAGGAGTTATATTCGCGGTCGTACGAACCGACGGAAAGACAGCCTAGGTCAAATATCTCACCTTTAGTACCATCCTTGGATTATAAGCTTTCATTTGACACCTCATTTGTCATTCTACCTGGTATAATGATCGAGGAGTTATATTCGCGGTCGGACAGACCGACGGACAGACCGCCAAGGTCAAATATCTCACCTTTAGTACCATCCTTGGATTATTAGCTTTCATTTGACACCTCATTTGTCATTCTACCTGGTATAATGACGGAGGAGTTATATTCCCGGTCGTACGGACCGACGGAAGGACAGCCTGGGTCAAATATTTCACCTTTAGTACCATCGTTGGATTATAATCTTTTATTTGACACCTCATTTATCATTCAAGCTGGTATAATAATGGAGGAGTTATATTCGCGGTCGGAGGGGCCGACGCACAGACCGCCTAAGTCAAATATGTCACCTTTAGTACCATCCTTGGATTATAAGCTTTCATTTGACACCTCATTTGTAATTCTACCTGGTATAATGATCGAGGAGTTATGTTCGCGGTCGGACAGACCGACGGACAGACCGCCAAGGTCAAATATCTCACCTTTAGTACCATCCTTGGATTATGAGCTTTCATTTGACACCTCATTTGTCATTCTACCTGGTATAATGATCGAGGAGTTATATTCGCGGTCGGACAGACCGCCAAGGTCAAATATCTCACCTTTAGTACCATCCTTGGATTATCAGCTTTCATTTGACACCTGATTTGTCATTCTACCTGGTATAATGACGGAGGAGTTATATTCCCGGACGTACGGACCGACGGACAGACCGCCTAGGTCAAATATCACACCTTTAGTACCATCCTTGGATCATAAGCTTTCATCTGACACCTCATTTATCATTCGAGCTGGTATAATGATGGAGGAGTTATATTCGCGGTCGTACGAACCGACGGAAAGACAGCCTAGGTCAAATATCTCACCTTTAGTACCATCCTTAGATTATAAGCTTTCACTTGACACCTCATTTGTCATTATACCTGGTATAATGATCGAGGAGTTATATTCGCGGTCGGACAGACCGACGGACAGACAGCCAAGGTCAAATATCTCACCTTTAGTACCATCCTTGGATTATCAGCTTTCATTTGACACCTCATTTGTCATTCTACCTGGTATAATGACAAAGAAGTTATATTCGCGGTCGTACGGACCGAAGGAAAGACAGCCTAGGTCAAATATCTCACCTTTAGTACCATCCTTGGATCATAAGCTTTCATCTGACACCTCATTTATCATTCGAGCTGGTATAATGATGGAGGAGTTATATTCGCGGTCGTACGAACCGACGGAAAGACAGCCTAGGTCAAATATCTCACCTTTAGTACCATCCTTAGATTATAAGCTTTCACTTGACACCTCATTTGTCATTATACCTGGTATAATGATCGAGGAGTTATATTCGCGGTCGGACAGACCGACGGACAGACAGCCAAGGTCAAATATCTCACCTTTAGTACCATCCTTGGATTATCAGCTTTCATTTGACACCTCATTTGTCATTCTATCTGGTATAATGACGGAGAAGTTATATTCGCGGTCGTACGGACCGTGGGAAAGACAGCCTAGGTCAAATATCTCACCTTTAGTACCATCCTTGGATTATAATCTTTTATTTGACACCTCATTTATCATTCAAGCCGGTAGTTATATTCGCGGTCGGAGGGGCCGACGCACAGACCGCCCAAGTCAAATATGTCAACTTTAGTACCATCCTTGGATTATAAGCTTTCATTTGACACCTAATTTGTCATTCTACCTGGTATAATGACGGAGGAGTTATATTCGCGGTCGTACGGACCGACGGAAAGACAGCCTAGGTCAAATATCTCACCTTTAGTACCATCCTTGGATTATAAGCTTTCATTTGACACCTCATTTGTCATTCTACCTGGTATAATGACGGAGAAGTTATATTCGCGGTCGTACGGACCGACGGAAAGACAGCCTAGGTCAAATATCTCACCTTTAGTACCATCCTTGGATTATAAGCATTTATTTGACACCTCATTTATCATTCAAGCTTGTATAATAATGGAGGAGTTATATTCGCGGTCGGAGGGACCGACGCACAGACCGCATAAGTCAAATATGTCAACTTTAGTACCATCCTTGGATTATGAGCTTTCATTTTACACCTTATTTGTCATTCTACCTGGTATAATGACGAAGGAGTTATATTCGCGGTCGTACGGACCGACGGAAAGACAGCCTAGGTCAAATATCTCACCTTTAGTACCATCCTTGGATTATAGGCTTTCATTTGACACCTCATTTGTCATTCTACCTGGTATAATGATGGAGGAATTATATTCGCGGTCGGACAGACCGACAAACAGACCGCCAAGGTCAAATATCTCACCTTTAGTACCATCCTTGGATTATCAGCTTTCAGTTGACACCTCATTTGTCATTCTAGCTGGTATGTTGACGGAGGAGTTGTGATTACAGACAGACGTAAAATTGGGTGAAAACAACATGATGCCAGAATGATTTGTTGATGAAAATAATATATACATTCTCAAATTTTTCGGTGTGGATAATATTATATTCAACAGTGATGCCAAATTTCTGATGCCAAAATGATTGATAATGAAAGTGGGATATACGTTTTCATGTATATAGCGGCAGCGACAAAACGGTAAAACACTGAACTAAATGTATATAATATTTTCACTGTACCATCATTTTGGACTCAAACATTTTATGGAATAAACTTATATAACTTAGTAAGGGATAAACAAAGAAAGCTGATATATTAAAGTAACATCAAGAAATCAAATCTCTAACTACCGAGTTGATTAGACTTCTGGTAACAAGTGCAGAAAAAAAGTTATTAAGGTAGTGTAAAGTGGCATCGATATACAGATGCCACTTTGCAAGACGATGCCAAATCGATGGTAAATGCATAATGTATCGATGCCAAATTGATAGTAGGATGTATATATATATATATATATATATATATATATATATATATATATATATATATATATAATAAAATACCATTCTCACTATAATTATATTTGAACTTCACAGCGTTCGTTTAAACATTTAAACAACGGTTTATTTGTAAACAATAACAATGTCACGACTAGCGTATTATTTCTTCATCGCGTGACTAATCGATTGATCTGAATGGGTCGTCGCTTCTTCTGGTTGGTATTTATATACAATACTAAATAGGAACAGAGATAAGTTCATTAGTGGTCAATGCCGATCATGTGTACATTAATTTAAACTATATTATAATTTATTTCGTAGAAGTTCTGTTCAATGCTAAGGGTTGACGTACCACGTTACACCCAGAACCAAACAGTGGTTATATTAATCCGTGAATCAAGGCAGGATTTCCATGACTTGCTGCCATGACTTTGCAGACGTCAGTAGACTAAGATGGTTGTTTAAGTTTTCGTGTAGGCATTTTTCATGTTGCCGAAAGGTATCCATTAACATCGGCTGAAACCTTTTCAATTTTACAATTTAACAATGTAAATGGAATTTTAAAAATAACCGTTGTTTAAGGTAAGTACAATAAACCGGGAGATATTAACAGAAGTTCAACCACGATTTTCTAAGTCCTGCCCTTTGCAATACTGGAAGATTAGAGAAGGTACTTACAATTTGTGGAAAAATCCACTGGTTTCCTGTGACATTTTCCTGTGAAAATTAGATTTTAAATGAAAAAAAAAAATTGGGAGTTGCGATGAATTTTTAAGTCCTGCCATATCCATAGAATAACAGGATACTATCTATTTTATGAAGAAAATTTTTTGGGCAGGACGGTTGCAAAAGGACTAAGGGAGTATACAGATATACAAACATGTAATGAAAGTAATGAAATTTTCATAATTTTCTAAGTCCTGCCAACTTAAGAAATTAATCATATTTATTTCAAAATGGCCAAAATAAAATGTTGGCATGACGTCACTTAATGTTTAACTGCACTTGTTTCTTGGAAAATTCTGTATAAAATTTTCACTCTGGTTCCGTGATTTTCTAAGTCATAAAATAAATTTTGTTATAAAATAAATAATTTCAGTAGACATTATTCAAAATGGTAGGATGTTTAGTTACACCTTTTTTACTATATATAGTTAAAAAAATTGTAAGAAAATTCGTGGAAAATTACACGATTTTCTAAGTCATGCCATTTCGCTCATATCTCAAGAAGGTTAATATAAATCTATTTTCAAAGAGGCAGGACGGTTGTATAGTTATTTCGTATAAAAAAATTAAATTGTGTGTCTGTAAAATTATTTCAGGGTGTTATACAGACATATTCATATCACCACAATTTTCTGAGTCATACCATGTTGAGTATGCTTAAAAAACACTAATCTAAAACCGTTTACAACTTGGCAGGATAACCGCAAAGATGAATAATACAATTAATTTGTATGTATATCATTAAAACAATCGTATCATATTAAATATTATTTTCCTGAATGTCTCGGAATTTTTACACACTTTTCAAATCTGTAACATCTTTATTTTAAGTGATTAGATCATATTTTTTTAAGTAAACGCAATAAAAGTAAATAAACAATTTTTACAATTTATTGGTTATAGTAGGGAACTTACCTACCCATTATATTATACAGGGTGTCTAAAAGCTCTCATAACAAACGAAAACCGGAGGTTCCTCAGATAATTTTAAGAAAATTTAACTCAATTCACCTAGTTCAAAAATGCTTCCGTGGAAAGCTAGAGCTGTTTAAAGATGGCGTCTTGTAATTCATCATCGTCATAATTCAACCTGAATCTATCCAATGCTGGATATAGGTCTCCCTCAGTCTTCTCCATGCATTTCTGTCCTGTGCTGTCTACATCAAGTTTCTGTCGATCCGTTTGATGTCATCAGACCATCTGGTTGACGGACGACCTCTACTTCGATATGCTTCGTCTAGAAGAAGCATATCGAAGTCTTGTAATTGGTTTCTTTAAAACAGCTGCAGAACGCTTTTATTTGGAAAAACGAAAACTGGTACACTTATTTATCTTCCAGAGGTCAATTGTCAAATGTCAATTATCAATTGTCAATTTTTAGTACCGGTCATAGGGGTCCGTTTTGGGTACGGAAACGGATATTTTATCGAATAACTTTTCTGTCTAACTTTTAAGCATCTCTGACACTGGATTATTGAATTCTGGGATAGTTTTGTACTAAAAGGTACTTTTGCTTTAACTCAGAAGAATACGCAGTGTTCTAGAAAAATCGATATGAAAAATTTTTCGTTTTTTGGATTTTTGAGTTTAAAAGAATTTAGAAAAATTTTATTTAGGAAAACGAAAACTGCTACGTTTATTTCTCTTCCAGAGATGAATCGATTTTATCAATTGTGAATTTCTAGTACTGGTCATAGGCATCCGTCTTAGGTAGATCAAGGGATATTTTATCTCATAACTTATTGGTCTTTAAATTTTTAGACATTTTTGAGAGTAAAGTATTAAATTATGAGGTATTCTAGTACTAAAAGTTACTCTTGCTTTAAGTCGGCAAATATTTTTTAGCCGTATTTTTTAATTTTTTAAAAACTTTTTTCAAATTCAACAAATGAAAAATTTTAAAATGGATTTTTCCAGAAAACCGTGCATCCTACTCACTTAAAGCAGGAGTACCTTTTAGTACTAGAATACCTCACAATTTAATAATCTAGTGTCAAAAATACCTAAAAGGGAAAGACAAAAAAGATTCCTATGGCCGGTACTAGAGATTCGCAATTGATGGAATCGATTTATCTCTGGAAGAAAAAAAGGCGGACCAGTTTTTGTCTTTCGAATTGAAAGCGTTCTGGAGATATAAAAAACAAATTACAACGCGCCATCTGTAAAGAGCTTTAGCTCCCTTAGGCGGGCCGCACATCAAAGAAACATGAAACGTAAATCACGTTTCATGGAAATAAAACACTGCTAAACAAATAGATGTTGGACCATTTATGCGACACTCCGAAAATAAAAATGTTTTATGAGCATGAATCACACTCGTTTCATTGGTAGGCGGGCTTTAAGGTTTGTTTAGCCGTGTTTTATTTTCATGAAACGTGTTTTACGTTTCATGTTTAATTTTTTACGTTTCATGTTTCGTTGGTGTGCGGCTCGCCTTAGGGAAGCCGCACACCAAAGGGAGATGAAACGTAAAACACGTTTCATGAAAATAAAACCCTGCTAAATAAATAGTAGAAGTCAGCCCACCAATGAAACGAGTGTGATTCATGTGCGTGAAACTTTTTTATCTTCGAGAGACCCCACACCAAAGAAACATGAAACATAAAACATGAAATGTAAAACACGTTTCATGAAAATAAAATACAGCTAAACAAATACAAGTCCGCACACACAAGAAGCGAGTGTGATTCATGCACATAAAACATTTTTATCTGTATCAATTTACTGCCGAAATTAATATATAAATATGGTATAGAAAATGCTTAACAAATAAAAAGGTACCATAAAATATCATTTTATTATAATACTAAAATACAGGGTGTCCCATTTAAGAAAACTCAGAAAATACTCATTCCGAGTTTCAATCAACCCCGTATACTAAAATTTTGGTATACTATTAATAACTGGCAATAGTAGACTATATTAAAAATCGTTTAGACATAAATTAATAGAAGTTTGGATATCAAATCACTAACAATATGTATAAGGTGTGAATGTTCCTACAAAATTATACTATAACTACCTCGTATAATATTTCAAAACACTATATTTTATTAAAGAGAACATCGAGTAGAATCCAAAAATGGAAAAATATACAGGGTATTCCATTTAAAAAAACATAAATTTGTGTCACCCTGTGAAAACGGGTAACCCTGTATAGTAGAAAATAGTGTTAAATTATAGTCCTATCTGTAGCACATGTTTTACCTAAATAACTTTTTTCGTATATCTTACGACAAACGAGTAATTGGACTTTGTCACACTAATTCCCCACCCTGTATACAAAATAACCATAAAACCATCCTGCCTCTTTGTAAATAGACTTATATTAAGATTCTTGAAACATATGCAAAATGGCATGACTCAGAAAATCGTTGACTTTTTCACGAATTTTCTTACAAATCTAGGACTCCTGCCGTCTTACAAGAACCGTTTAACCTTCCTGCCGAGTACCGAAAAGGTATTGATTGTATTTTAATATTATAACTTTTTAAATGCAGGACTTAGAAAATCACGGGATCAGGGTGAAAATTTTCCGCAGAATTTTCCAAGGAACAAGTATACTTAAACATTAGGAGACGTCATGCCAATATTTTTTTTGATCATTTTGAAATAAATATGTTTAGTTTATTTAGTTGGCAGGACCTAGAAAATCATGAAAATTTCATTATTTTCCTTACATGTTTGTATACATATATACTCCGTTACCCCGTTTGCAACCCTCCTGCCCAAAAAATTTTCTTCATAAAATCGATAGTATCCTGTCTATCTACGGATATGGCAGGACTTAGAAATTCATCGCAAAACCCTATTTTTATTTTTTGGGAAAATCTAATTTTTACAGGAAAATGTCACAGGAAATTTGTGTATGTTTCCACAGATTGTAAGTACATCGTCTACCCTTCCAGTATTGCAAAACGCAGGACTTAGAAAATCGTGGCTGAACTTCTGTATAATATCTCCCAGTCTACAAGAGTTCATTGATGATGGACTAATAGGTCCGAAAAAATTTTGAACACATTTATGTAATCCATTTGAATTTTTAAGATTTTTAGTTAATTATATACACTACTAAGTAGTCTTTACTTTGATGTTAGAGTTTTTAACTACATGGTATACAGCCAACTCCCGGAAACTATTCCGTTTTAACTGATTTTAATATTTTTAGATTTCTGGTAATGTGGTTACGTATGTCTTGGTGGCTTTACAGTTTAATGCGGCCTTTTCACAATAAAAATGGTTTTTGAATTCAAATGCTACAAATATGTGTGGAAATATGTCCAGTACACGTCGTAAATTATTAGAAATTAAACTTTAGAAAATGTATTATTAAACGTTTTGACACTATAATTACACTTCTTTATAGAATCGCTAATTGTGCTAATTGCAATAAATGTTAAAAACTATTTTTCTTTTTATTTTTATATACCAACGGAAAACATTTTTTACAGGTACTATCCGAATCATTTTGTTAAAGTCCTAATCTGAGTCCTTAGATCATGATATTATGTAATAGTTTACAAAATATTCTATTGTAGTTCAGAGAAATAAGGAAAAAAATATCCTGTTGGTGACACAACCCCCTCCAGGCCGAAACTAAATTTTTTAAGTAGTATCGTTGATTGAGGTATTGGAGTTATAAACAAATGAAGATCAAAAAACGGTAAATTTTTGCTTTTTTCGTCTATTACCAAAAATTTAAGCATTTTAAACAAATTTTAGAGTAAGAAAACTTCAATATAGCGTTCGCTGAATATGTCTATCCTTATTGGTTGCTTAGAAAATTGCAAAATAAATAATAAATTTTGAGTTTTTATAAATATTCATATCTTATGTAAAAATTAACTTAGAACCTTCTTATTAGACCGAATGCTGAGACTTCCGGTGATTAAAACATACCCTAAATTTCAAAGTAATTGGTCAAATAGTTTAAAAGTTATTTAAATTGTTTTCCCAAATTAATTTCTTTGCAACACTATAAGTCAGAAAATGATGAAGTTACAGTTATACTTTGGATAGTTTATGAAAGAAGAAGATTTACACTATTAATTTATTTAAAAAAAATGACAAAAATAATTCTAAATATTGCAAAATTATTTTGCAAGAACATGTGAATTAAAAAAGGGGGGGGGGGGGGTAACTTCGTCCCTAATTGTCCTAGGACAATTGTTTTTCTTTCTAAATGTGGATAAAAATTCAGTCTTTCTAAATATAAAAAAATATTGTTTCTACGAGTAGCGGTTGAAAAGTTATTCTGATTGTTTATAAGTAAGCAAAAATTAAAAAAAAAAAGTTAATACTATAAATGTTCCTCTTTCATAAACTGTCCGAAGTATTACTGTAACCTCATAATTTTCTTGACTTATAGTGTTTCAAAAAAAAAATAAATTTGGCATAAACAAATTAAATAACTTTTAAACTATTTGACCAATTACTTTGAAATTTAAAATGTAATTTAAGCACAAGAAGTCGCAGCATTATGTGTAAAAAGAAGGTTCTAACTTAATTTTTACATAAGCTACGAACATTTAAAAAATCTCAAATTTTGTGACTTATTTTGTAATTTTCTAAGCAACAAAAATAAGGATAGATATATTCATCGAACGCCATATTGAAGTTTTTTATATGATTTATGAGTTTGGTATTCTCAAATTTGTTTAGAATGGTTCACTTTTTAGTAATAGATGAAAAAAGCGAAAATTTACCGTTTTTTGATCTTCATTTGTTTATAACTATATATATCATCAAAATCGGCTGCAGGAAACATATAGGTTATTAATATAGATGTCCATACTACTCAAAAAAATTGGTTTCGGCCTGGAGGGGGATGTGTCAGGAGAAAAATCTTATTTCTCTGGACTATTGACTCTTTGGTCACTACTAAGAAATTGGACGGATTGCCATTGTAGGATCTGATTGTGCATTCCCCCACTAGATGCTTAACCATTTGTTTTGCAACACCGCAATCGCAATTTGGCGAGGGTATTTTTCCCCACCTGAAAAGTGAGTCGGAGCACCTCCCACAGATTGTTCTTCTGTTCAGGGTGGTCCTGATTATTCTTGGTTGGTCGAAGCACTCTGGCATGCTTGTAATACATGGAATCAACAAAATTATATTAGCAACAAAATATTTTTTATTATTGAATATTATAATAACAGAACTATATCATTTCTTTATGTATGTATATATACCGTTCTTAGGCGTCAACGCCCTTCGGTAGGGATCTATGGGGGAGTTTCACCGAGCCGCAGGCCCTGATCCCTTGCCGTACTGCTCCCTCATAGGTCGATCAGATGCCCGCATATTCAGGTCTAAGCGCCAGATTCATATGTAGAATTTTATACTGACGCGTTAGCCTTTTTGTTTTCCGATGGCCTGGGCTGGGCTTGAACTCTCGTACCTCACGGCGAAGTGAAGTGCGGGTCAGCCGCTAGTCGCACTGAGCTATCTGATCGAGATCATTTCTTTATAACTACTATAATTAAATTAGCCAAATTATATGAAAAATTTAAAATTAAAATATTTCCGATAAAACTACACTGAAATATTGCGTGAAGAAAGATCTTTACTACGTCATGCGCGAAAGCGACTGATTTTGGAACATTACGTACCATACCTGGGAAATTTATTGTACCATGCTTGTAATACATGGGATATTCCGGGTATCAGGCGATGCATTTTTCTCCCAATCTTTTCTCCAATGCAACGGTCGGTAAACTTAATTTTCCTGTCAATTACAATTTTTGAAGAATCTAGACGGTTTTTTCTTGAAGAAAGCCTACTCTGTCGGTGATACCAGCGTGGGAGCGGAGCACAGGATTGGCTTTAATTTTTCTATGCTCCCTGACAAGGGCATGTTCTAAGCGGGCGGGTAAGGGGGCTATGTGTCTTAGTGCTGGTAGCCAGTAAGTTAGCATGTTCTTAATTGTGCCTGATATCATCAGGTGATAGGTGATGGTGGACCATTCGAATGTAATATAATTTTAAAATTGATTCTAATGCCCTCTGTCCGTTTCATCTAGATCGACGATGAGAAATACATGTTAAAGTCGCGGAGTAAAAAAATGGTTTTACTGGCACCAACTGCTAATTAATACGGGTCTACCCCAAAATCCCGACAGCCAAAATCCCGACAGCCAAAATCCCGACGGCCAAAATACCGACACGCCAGAATCCCGAAAGGTTTGATAAGTTCCTTTTTAACATATAATTACATTTTTTATTTCTGGTTTTTTGTCTATGGCCATCTGTTTTTTATTTTTTGTTACTAAACAAATGTACTTACCATTTAATATGAACTAATTTTCTAAATAATATTTCTAACATGGGTATATGAATTAAATTATATTTTTTTTACCAATATATAGTCCAATAATATATGTATAATAAGATCCTGAATTCAAGGTACACTTTCATACAATAGATATTATTATATGTATATTTTCAAGCAACTTCTGCAAAAAAATATGAGTCACCTCCCAACATCCAAATGTACTAATATTTTTACAGATGCGTTCTCGTCTAGAGAGCAAACAAGAGCTGCACAATGAGTGCAAAACTAGCATAATGCCGATACTTCCTTTCGCTGGTGGCAGTGGCAGTGTTATAGACCTGGATCAAGCGTACCAAAAAAAGTTAATTAATAGCAAGCTGAAAATTTGTTAATAACTTAACAGTGTCTGGTCCAGTGGCGTAGCGTGAGTGTCGGCCGCCCGGGGCGGAAGACAATTTTGCCGCCCTCTTATTTAGGTATTTTAATTTATTTTGTAACATTACATACATTAATTATAGAAAACTTTTCGGCGAGAACAGTCATCATTATTTTGCATTACACAGGTTGGATTTTAAATAAAAAAGTTTATCTTTTTTAAGATAAATATTAAAAGTTTTTAAGATTAAAAGTTTTACAATCACGTTTATTAATACAAAAATTCTTTTACTTTAACCAATTAGATACATTGATATAACTTAGGTAACTAACACTTAAGATTAGGTTCACCTTGACGATCGACAAAATTAAATAAAATCAATTTTTACTTAGAACTAGAACGATACTATAATGCTATATTTTTATTTCTATTGAAAAGTAATATGAGTATTTGTTAGAATTAAAAACAAAACTTCCGTCTTCAATTAAAAATTTATACGTCTACCTTTTTTAAGAGAAAATCTTTTATTGCACCATCAATGTCTATCGCATCACACACCTCTTGCTCAATAGACAAAATAGCCAAATTAGTTAGTCTTAGAGTACTAATTGTCGATCTTAAATCATTTTTATTCATTTTCAATTTTGAAAAACTGCTCTCACAGCTGGTGTCAAATACTCGTGGCTCAGTGGAGTAGGCTCTTCAGATAATGTAAACACCAATAGCAATTATAGACTTTATTTAGAACACCGACACTAGGGTAGTTACCCCAGGAGAACGTTGAGTACTGATTGTGACGTACGAGATTTAGTTGAAGACTCTTTCTCTAGCTGAGATATCATAGTTTTATAGAAGCTGAAATTGGGTCATCGTTGACACGAGAACCGCGTGATTTGTGTATCTAATGAAAGTAAATAGTTCTACATTCGTCAGCACTTTTGCATCATTTCCAAATTATATTGTTTAATATTGACAAATTAGTATCTAAATTAATGATCCACATGTATAAATATAAAAACCAATTATTTCGTGCGATCTACTGGGTGATATAATTATACTGTTCAATATCGGAGATTAATTCTGAATATTTGACATTGGACAGCTGGCCTTGCTTATAGCAACTGTGAAAAATATTCGGAATATTATTAAAATATTGGGCAGAGCCAGCTTGGATTTAACAATAAATTTAAATAATTCAAGTGAGTGCATTAATCAATTTCGTTGCCTGTAGCAGCAACGAAAGTCCGCAGTCGAAGTTTTTCCAGCTTGAAACCCTGCTCGTCAATTTCGTCAGATGCGTAGTCTAGATTACATTCAGTGTTGTCTGGATCTAATAATATAGCCGGCGTAAGATAAACAAACTTATCCGTTAAATTCTGTTGCTCTTGAAAATGCTCACGAATTTCTACAATAACCCTACCTAACGAAGAAACCAGCTTTCGTCTCAACTCATTTTTCCGTCATCGAAAATATGCTTTTTTGGTATGCGTCTCCGAGGTTTAATGGAAATTCCAAGTTCTTCATATATATTTTTGCATACCCTACAGCGCAATTTGCCCATTCCTCTCTTTTCTCTGTCAATATCATCTGCAAAGCATTTACTTTCTGAGCGCACAATCTTATGTCAAGTCCCCTTGTTTGTATTTTTGTACATCATTCACTTCATGTAGCACCGGTTGCCACAGGCCCAAAAAAGAAAGAAGGGAAAATGACTGCATCGAAACTAGTAAAGCACCTTCATCTGTCCTAGTGTATAAGCTTTCACCTGCCTCTGTCAGTTTTTCCAAAGTGACAAGAATGTCTTTGTAATGATGCCATGTCACATTTACGGCATCGCCTCTTGCACTCCACCGCGTGTCTTGAATCCTTCTTTTGCCTGTAGCTGCTATCAGAACTTCCCAACGATGTGTCGATGAGAAAAAAAATTAAGTAACGTTCTAAAGTGCCGAAAAAAGTTGTGCTGATTTTTATTCATAAACGGGAAATTCCCACAAGTCAGTATAGACGTTGTTGCCAGTCGCTACAAAATATCATTCAAAGAAAAGGAATTCCCCGAATTCGTCACAAAATAAGTATGTAATGAAAAATTCCGTGCTCCTTTCAATCGGTCCGAATTTGTAGTTGCGATAAAAATATAAAATGGTTCAAATATTTACAAAATATTTTTATTATTCCCCTGTTCCAGTGTTACCGTACATCAAAGTTTGTCCGACTAGACACCGTTAAGCTATTAAATAATTTTCAGCTTGCTATTAATCAACTTTTTTTCGGTACTCGGGATCCAGTTCTATTATGTTTTGGGCAGGTATTATGGGATACAGGAATTGGTGTTTATTGACGGGACAAAGGTACAGCACCCGGATTTTAGAACCTCATGTGAGATTCTGGCGAGTGAGTGAAAATTTTATATTTATGGATGATAACACCAGCCCACATAGGAACTCAAGCGGTTAACGACATATGTATCTTGAGACAGAAGATATTCGTCGCTGGAGTGGCCTGTGATTTCTCCAGACATGAACTCCATTGAAAATGAATGAGATGTGCTCTACAGAGCTGTTCATGCCCGAAGGAATTTTTTTGAAACCCATCATGAATTTATAATTGCCTGTAGAGAATAATGGGAGAATCTGTCATAGGAAATGAGTGATCGATTTCCTAGCATAATTGTATCATGCCCCAAAAGAGGGTGAAATTTGTATAACATGAAAAGGGGGATAGAATTTTGACAAGATGTTGATATGTCATATAAGGGGATGTTACACAATGAAGAACATGGCCTCAGTAGCTCAGAATCGGAAGAGATGTGAGTGGATTTTTAAGGGATGTTATGAGTATACTCTTATTAGCTTAGAAATGAAAAAACATAGAAAAATCAAAATAAGAATGTCAAATTAAAAAATAAAATATTGGGCGCCACTGGTTACCTAACGGGAATCAAAAATATACAAAAAATAGAAATATTAAAAGACAGATAGCTATAAATCAAAACAAAACAAAAACATAGTCAAATAAAAAATATATAAAATATTTTCATATGAAAACAAATATGAAAACAAATACTTCACACCGGCAAAATTAGCCGAACACGTTAAAAATGGGACATGTTTGATGTCTCGTATTTCATAAACCAGTGGTCCGATTTGAGTGATTCTTTTAGTATGTTATAGCCTTACTATTTAAGAATACCGGTGTAATAATATTGTTGCTAGACAGGTAAATGTCATTTTATACCGGGTGTAAAAAGCATACTGTGTTTTTTTATTAAAGTTCGGAACACCCTGTGGAATATACCAGCATATATTAAATATTAAAATTAAAACTCGATTGTAGAATTATGCTTTCTTAACATTTTCTTTTTTGATTCATTTGCATATGTTGGAAAATAAAAAAGTTATGTGCTTTAAGAACTAACCATGTTTTTTATCAATAACTCCTCATAGTAGGGGAGAAAAGTATTCTAAATTTGCAATTACCCGAGCGTTCTTGAGACCTGCAGTGGATTGTGAAGAGTGGGTGCTACAACCAAAAAAAGTTAAGTTAAGTTTTTTATAAAGTGTGGGACTCTCCATTTTTCAATTTAATTTTCCATTTCCACCAATCGTTTTTTCCGATTTTAGCGTCATTTATCCATAATAGGAAAAAATATTGCGAATAAAAGTTGCTTATTTTTACGTCAAGGATCCAAATCTGCAATAAAAATTGGGGGCTCCTATTTAATATTTTAATGTACCACCTCCACCTCCGTGCGGGGTCGTGTTTGGTGCCATTCGGTAGATTTTTGAAAAATATTGAATAGGTGTATTTTGCAGTTTTACGATCTGATGTTCATTTCGCAAATTATCGCAGGGTTCGTATTTATAATTTTTAATTTACTCCCCACCCCTCTCCGTGTGGTGTCACGAGCCCCCACGGAGGTGGGGTGGGGGATTTAATTTAAAATCTTAAATAGGAGCCCCCAATTTTTATTGCAGATTTGGATTCTTTACGTAAAAATAAGCAACTTTTATTCGACTTTTATTCGAATTATGGATAGATAGCGCTATAATCGGAGAAAAATGATTGTTTCAAATGGAAAATTAAATTAAAAAATGAAAAGTCCCCCACTTTATGGAAAACTTAACTTAACCTCTTTCGGATTTTAGCACATACTCTTCATAGCGCTCGAGTAACTGCAAATTTAGTATACTTTCCTCCCCTACTATGAGGATTTATTGATGAAAAACATGGATAGATGTTAACGCACATAACTTTTTTATTATCTCACATAAGTAAATGAATCTAAAAGGAAAATGTTAAGCAAGCCTAAGTCTACAATCTAGCATTAATTCTAATACTTTTCATATGCTAGAATATTCCACAGGGTGTTCCAAACTTTAAGAAAAAAACACAGTATGATTGGTACACCCGGTATAAAATGGTATTTACCTGTCTAGCAACAATATTATTACAACGACATTCTTAAATAATAAGGCTATAACAAACTAAAAAAATCATTCAAATCGGACCACTGATTTATGAAATACGAGACATCAAACATGTCCCATTTTTAACGTGTTCGGCTAATTTTGCCGGTGTGTGTATATCGTTGACTTACCTTATCTACTCTATATTCAGCCAATTCTTTATGGTTCTTACGATACAAGAGAGAAGGAAAAGAGAAATAATAAGATTGTATTTTGAAAGTCAAACCTTATTTATTAGAAAAAAAAAATGAATTTATGAATCTGTGATCTCATGGTGTTACAAATTGAGATCGAGATTACCAAACAAAAAAAAAATAAAAGAAAAGTTCTACATAACAAAGAATTATACCTTGTGTTACAATCATTGTCCTGGTTCTTCTTGGTTTGGTGGTTGTTAAGTCCAAGGCGCGATTTCACTTCACTTTAAAGTCACTTTATAAATGATTGATACAGCAACAGTACATAATTGATGAAACCGTAGTTCATAGAAAAATATTTATAGAAAAATTCAGCATTGTATGCATTCTGCATTCTAAAAAACAAATTAGTTCTACTCGAACAGAAATATTAAAAGTGATTTGTTTTATAGTTCATTAAACGGAATCAAAAAATATTAGAATGGAAGCAAACTTCATGCTTTAACTAGGGGTGTTGAATCTAGTAACACAAAATGAAAACTTCTGCATAATTCCTGGATCTGACTGCATGTAAAAAAAATGACACCAAAAGTGGTAAACAACATGGGCGTCCGCAGGATCAAAACTAGGGGAGGGCAGATTTGAGAAATAAAAAAATTGGTTAGATAAGCAATAATAAATATAGACGTAAATTGAGAGTCTTCAGAGAGGGTGAGTGTGAAGGGGTTTCATACGAAAAGTTTTGAAAATAACGTTTTTGGAGCCAAAATTATAACTCAATGATTTCATACAAAAATGAAGAAAACTAAATATATATTAAATATTTAAAAAAAATTTAATGATTTTTACAAAAACGTGATGCAAATTTAACAAGTTTATTTCCTCCTGGATAAGCCTTCGATGTGTGAAGCAAGATAAATTGTCTGTTCCTAAACACTATTATTTAAACAACAATTTACGCGGATCAATTGTAAATTCTTGTAAAACTTTCTCTACAAACTCTTTCTTTTTTGGTTATATTTGTTTTCGATGAATTCTCATTAGAGCTAACCCATTAAGGCGATCTTCGACCATTGTACTCCGCAACCATGTTTTATTCTTTGAAGACTGCTGAACGACCTCTCAACTGTACACCTAGTGCAAGGCAATGTTACGAGAATTTCCAGCAATTTTTTTGTTAACGGATAAAAAGTAGTGGACGCTCGAACCAGTTCAAAAATTTCAAGGGTGTTGAAGATGTCTAACTCATTATTAAGGCGTTTTTTATTCCAATGTTCTACCCATACTTCTAGCTCTGCATCTATTCCATTTATTTCATAGTGGTTTAAGGATTGTCTCAGTTGTTCTAATTTATGGCCATTTAAATTAATTTTTGAAAAATGCTTGGAATGCAGAAGACTCAGAGCGAAGGCTGGCGTATTTTCTTCGGAAACCGTGTCTCTAGAGACAACTCGAAAGAATCATGAATCGCCTTCGGTATTTACTAGGCGTATCAGCTGGATGATTGCTTCTATGCTGTTGCTTGTCTACAGTTCTAGGGGTAGATAATTCAAAACCGCATTCTTCGGCTACCTTATTGGCTTCATTCAATAAAGTGTTTGTTACATTCTCTGCGTTCTGTCTGTGTTTTTAAAATATCCATGATTTGACGAATATGTTCCGCTACCTTTAAAACATTAGTTTACGCAGATTGTACGCGGTTGACTATAGGCTGTAGGTATTCGGAATATTTTGCAATCACAATGACAGCGACGATAAATCCTGACTTGCATGCCACATAATGCAACTGATAAGATGTTTTTCTAGTAACCAAATTTCCTTCAACGGATAGGGTTTGCAAGGCCTGTACAATTTCAATGAATTTTTTTCGAAAAACCCTAATTACCTTGTATTTCTCGAACCACCGTGTTTCACAGAGGCTAGGGATATTTGCTATCATATTCCTTCTTAATACTGATTCACGAAAGAAATTGGTTGTATCTTTAATAGTTGCAATAGTATTTCGCACTTCATTTAAACTATTCAAATCGTTCACAACTAAATTTAATCTGTGTGACGCACAGTGGAAAAAAAATTCGAATAGAAAGAAAATACGAATTCAGGGGTGGTTGCTGTTGCTTGCAGATTTAAAAAATATTAGGTAAATAAAATAATAGCAGATTTCAAATTTGCATTAAAGTTTTTTTAAGTTTATGTGGTTTTTTTCATCCCAGCTAGAATGTAGGTATAGAGTGGTTGCATTGAAAATCAAGATTCAGTTACACCTTTGTATTTTTGTATATTGCTTATTCACCAATTTTACACTCGCCTCGTCCTCTCTGGGGGGGGGGGCAGCTGCCCCCCTCTGCCCCTCCCTGTGGACGCCCATGGTAAACAATATCGACAATCGCCTAATAGCAGCTTAAATTGCCGGAGTTCACGTCTCTGCCCGTCATGTGTCGCCGAGCTGAGCCAAACTCTCAGAGCTTTAGCCAGCCGGCCGGAGAAACTTGTAACTACATTTTAACTTTACTGGAAACTAACTGGAACTTCACTTCATGACGACTATAACAGAACTGAACTTGAAGACGGACCTAACAGAACTTAACTTGAAGACGGCCCAGATGGAACTGCTTCTTCTCTCCTCAGACTCTAACCAAAACGCCCTATCCAAAATCATCACACGATCTTTCCCATCGACAATCCAACGACCACTTACAGATTCAAAACACTCAATCAATTAAATCTTTGCCAATAAGAAGTTGCAATTTACGCTTCAAGTTGAACCCTTTGGCGTATACCAAAACAGCTCGACCAATCACAAAAAAACAAACAAGCAGATCTCAATATTTCGTACCGCCTTTTTTCTCACAAAAAAACGTTGACTTGGACGCATTCACAGCCAAGGCCCATTCTCATACGCGTTATCAAAAAGAACACTTGTTGGATTATATAAACACACTCAGAGCCTATGTAATTTATTATATCAACATTCTGGCTCTAACATAAATAAAACCCCGATTTAATGACTACTTACCAAAGAATTATGATCAAAATTCCTTTGTCGGTTGTTAGATAAATTAAAAAAATAGAGATACGAACACGCATGAGAATCGAGGAAATAAGAATTTATCGATTATCGAGACTCAAAAATCTCAGAAAACAAATATGAGTTCAAGGATTATGACATATAGGGTGTAACGAAAGTGTTACAAATGTAAACTAAATCGAAATTTCAAATAACTTTGGTACCGTTACAGTATTAGAGCTCGAATGCAGACTTGCATTTATGGTCGTGGTGGAAATATTGTTATTAACCTTTAACTACCCGCGCCTCAAGTTATAACATAAGTACACGCGTGGCGTACTTTATACGCCACAAGATAATACACTTGAAAAGAGCGGTTTTGTTTATTTTTTTAACTACACTTAGTTGTTTGCTGTGTGTGTTATAAACCTTATTCGGCATCAGTGAATGCTTGGAGTTCCTTCTCAGTAAGTCTATATGGACTATATGGGAGTTATAACTGGAATATGATCCCTTAAAAAATAATATTACTAATAAAAAAAATTTTTATCTACATGAGAAAAAGTATTGTTTATAAAGAAAAATATATTTTGTGCCATATTGACTAAAAACCAATAAAAACTGGTAAAAACTGGTAAACCATAAACTGGTAATTACGATCTTCTCAAAATGCCGATTCCAACGAAACTAAAACAAATTATAAAGATAAAGCGTATTCCAGTGATAGGTTTGATAGATAAACAGGGTCAAAAACTAAATTTTTAAATATATTTGCAGTAGAATTATTATATCTGGCGTACAAAAAAGGCCAGCGCGTGTAGTTAAAGGTTAAAATTGTTAAATAAATTTGAATTAGAAATATTTTTTTATTAAAGAATAAACTATCTCTTTTAAAACGAATAATATCTGTCGACGTCAAGGGCGGATCCAGGGAGGGGGCCATGGCACCCTCTGAGAATTTAAGAAAATATAAATTTAAACATTTGCAGTTCAAACGTTTTTAATATTAAACAAATATATATGTACAAAACAGGGGATAAATATGTTTTCTGGACTAGAATTGAAAAAAGGAAGTAACGGAATATTCAAGAATGACTTGGGTTTGTTATAAATCAAAATGTTGAAAATGTTACAAAGTGCCAATTGTTAGAACGACCTTGACAGCCATCAAAATCGTATAAAATTCTATATTCTATACACGCAAAGAATAAAAAAGAAATGAAGCGTTACTTGGGTCACTAGCACTTAGAACAAAGGAGTGGGTTGGTATTTTCGCACAGTCAAAAGGAATTGTTTTACAAGTATTGCTTCTTATTTTTCTAATGAAAAATATGGTCATAATAACGGGATGACAGCCCAAAGCCTTGTCACGAAACCTTTAACATCTGTCGCCAAACTCATGAGCAAAGACGGAGCCATATAAACCCATGAAAAAACATAGTACCACAAGGAGTGCGTTTAGGTTGAGCTGGATTTTCTACAAAGTTATCGCAACCCTCAAAAGTCAGTCATTAACCAGATAGACTTTCAGAGGTCTAATCAGATACAAAAAAATAAAGAAAGACTACGACCAATAGTAGGGTCCATAGTGTTCTTAGATCGACAAAATATTCTTCTAAGAGACCATCGAGATGATGGCCTTCTGCTTCTGGACGAAGAGGCCGGACCTAGCAATGAGGGGAATTGTTAAGGTTGAAAATCGCATCAGGAGATAAGACTCTTAAATAACACCTATCCACAGCATCTTCCTGAGCAACATACATTAGTAGCAGCAATAAAAATCCATTAATAACATGTGGTGCAAAAATATTTAAATAAATAATATTTGACGAAACGACCGACGTATCCCACGTGGAACAGCTTTCTATAAATTTGAGATACATACACAATAACAACATTCGTGAAGACTTTGTCAAATTTATTGACGCTTATGAGAACCTAACAATAATAGTGAAAATGGAAATGAAGAAAGTGGGAAAGAACAAGGCCTGACAGGAGAAGCATTGGGAATAATAGTATAAAACTTGTTGGAAGAACTGCACTTGATCCGAAGAAATGTGTAAGAATCGGTACTATGGCAGGAATGGTGAGTTTTAAGGCACTTCTAACACACGGTAAAAGTGTGTGAAAAGTGCCTCAAAACTCATCATTGTAACCGTAATTTTTAAAAATTACCCCCCGTACCACCGGTACTCCTCCCCAAAGAAAGTTTATGGTCCCTCCCCAAAATCGGTCCTGGATCCGCCATTGGTCAACGTTATAATATATTTTTTTATAAATGATCTATAACGGTAGTTTCTGAAAATAATTATTAATAGCGAAAATTTGTGAATCACTTAATAAATGTGAATAGCTCGATATAAAATACATTGCCACTGGAACCTCCGATTAAAATACGGATCTGATACACGATAAGTGTAAACAGGACCTATTAACAATTTTTTTGGGTGAAACTCAATTTGTTTGTTGTTGATGAGAGGTCTTGAACTAATGGTTAGTTGGCTCATTATGGTTAATGTTAGTTCAAATTTTATTAGTTTACTCATCATCATTTGGATTACAAATTAATGTCTAAATATTCAATAATATGGTTTTCTAGACTCACACCCCAAAATATTTACCTAAATTTTGTCAACATTATTTATATCAGAAGTCGTAAAATGACACAAAACGAAAAAGAAACGTGTAAAAGAAACATAGCGCAGTTTTTTTGAAATCATCGAAAATCAGAAAATACACTCAAAAAAATTTAGTTCGTAATATTGATTAACAGTGATTATTGAATAGTATTTCGTTGTAACAACAATTTAATTTTTTGTTTCAACGAACTTTTAGACACTGATGAATGTATTTGGTTATTGTCACAATGATTGAATAATAATTGTGAAAATAACTAGAGTATATTAATCAATAACATTCAATTTATTCAGCCAATAAGTTAGTTTCGTATATTTAATAAATAATGTTAATTTTGGCAGCAACTCACTTTCTTGATTTCGTAGATGATAAGCAATTACCTTGGTTTATCGTGACAACGTACAGATTTCATTAAAACAATGTACAAATGTTGTTAATATAGAGTAATATTTGAATATTCCATAGATTGTTGTGACAACGAACGCATTAATCAATCTACTACTGCGTTTAATAACCACAATCAATGCGTTCATGGTAACAATAAACGCAGTTGTTGAAACAATAAATATTTTGCTTGACCAATTGAAATGTAACGGCTTTCCCTTATCGTGATACCCCGAGCTTCTATGTTACCTCTGCCGAAGTGCCGAATAATTTCATTTCGTTTCCAAGTGTAGTCTCCAAGTGTAGTTTCCAAGTCACAGGGGTGAAAAAGAGAAAATTCAGTGTGATTTTTAATTTCAAATACATATACTCATTCAAAAGAAAAATTTTGTTTATTCTAAGGGACTTTCAGCCCTCGGTAATAATGTAATCTTTTATTGTGCGTCTAAATTTTTCAAAAATACTTAGTTTTCTCAGGGTTCCAAAAAAAATGAATGCGTTTAAAAAGAATTCGAGAGAAATTTTGCACCTGCGCTCTCAAAAAGGATTAAAGTGTTATACATTTTTGGAATCACTATTTGAATTGCTTTTAAATGAGCTGTCACATGATGACATGATGTACTTTCCCATTTAAAAAATCAAAGTTGTGCCCGTCACCTGAAGATTGATGTTATAATATACTTTGATTATTTTAAAAATCGACCTGTCCGAGAGTTTTGCTTATGTGCTAAAAATAAATAAGTTAATAAGGGGGGGGGGACACTTATTCCAGCGCACTGTATAAGTGACATCACATGAGAAATCACACAGTGTAAAGTCCATTAGGTTTAAGACAAAAAAGGGGGATTTGCAAAATGATTATTAATCAATTAATATCATACATTGAGCTAATGCGTTCAGTACTTATTAATATAAAATACGTTCATAGTAGGAATGAATAGAATTGCTTGTAAGGATAACCGTATTTATTGTGGGAATGAACGGAATTAATTGTAAGAATAAACGGAAATAATTGTAGAAAAAAACGAAATTTATTGGATGCATGATGCGTTAGGAGAAATAACACTGTTATTGGCACAACGAATAGTCTTCGTCGGTCAATTAACGACGTTGTTGTTTCAATGAATAGTGTTCGTTGACTCAGTGAACAGTGTTCGTAATATCAATAAACGTAATACATTGGATCAACTAACGAAAATAATGAATAGATGAACGTCGCTTTGTTGTTCCAATAAAACCAAGAATTGGACAAATTTTAATTATTGCTTTTGTTGTCTGAATTAACATTTTTATTAGTATTTTCGTTGAGTGTATTTATCTCCAGACGACAAAAAAGTTACTCCTGATACAGAAATACTTTTGCCATTATACGAAAACTGTGAACATAAGACGAAACTTTTGAGCTGTACTCTAATAATTAAAAATAAATAAATATTTTGATTGGCGAAATAAAGCATAGGATTAAAAAATAAAATATGTCAAAAGTTAATAACTGTGTACCATGTATTCTAAGACCTATATACAAATTCGGATTTCCAGTTATATTCACAACGAAACCAATCTGCCGACATGTTGTGATTGGCATAAACCCTTACGTTAAGAGAAATCAATCAATTGTAGTATTTACACTATCATTTACATTGATTCTTTTTGCGATGTACTACAGAGTAATTAAACTAACCAGTAACACATCAATAATGGAGAACACATACGAATTTTTAGAACTGTCATTATCTATATCTGCTGCTGTTGGAATATCTACAATGTACTACGCCATCCATTTTCATTTCGATAATCTGGAATTACTTATGCAATTGGTGGACAGTCGTAAGGAGTTCTATATCCATTCCCTCATAGATGATGAAACGACAAAAAAGTTGGTTAGATTTTCAAATACTTTTATGGCATATTCATCCACACATTTGGTGGCATTTGGCGTGTACAGAATGTATCTGAACCTGAATTTACAAAACTTTATTGCCCAAGTAGGAGCATCCATTGGTTGTATCTTCCTGCAATATGGTTTGATATATAGTTCCATTCTGATAATTATGTACCATGAGATGTTCAGGGTATTATTCCATGGTGTAAAAGAAGCTTTAGATGATATACAAAAGCTTGAACTCAGTGTTGCACATCTCCAACTGGACAAACTGCTTAGTTTTTATTTGGCGCTAAAGGAAAACTACAAGAATACAATAATCTCTGTGAATATGGCTATAAATTATATACTGGCTTATTGTAAGTATGTGTAAGAATGTTTTTAGCCCAATAAATGACCGTTTTGGAGTGTAATTTTCGGGGGCAACTCCGAATTGCATGAAAATTTGGCTTTAGGTTCTACTTACCCTCCACTTCAAAGTTGAATTTGTGCCGTTGGTTGTTTTTACTTGGGGGGGCACCCCTTCTCAGGGCTGAGGAAACGGGTGTTTAAAATAAGCCCGAAAATGGATAAATTGACTGATTATAAGCGACTTTCATTATATAGAGTTTTTTATTTAAGTCAATAATTTTCGAGTTATTTTCGATTGAAAATGTTTATTTTTCGACCAAAAAAAATTATGTTTTCAGACGGTTTTTCGCAAATTAATCAAAAAGTAAATAATATTTTATTGAAAAAAATATTCTCAGTGAAAGTGTAGCTTATAAAAAAATATCAGTACAGTCTATATACCGAGTAAAAGCAAAGTTGTAGCTCATGAAAAATACGTTCTTATTCGTCTAATTCCAAATCGAACATTTCAACGTGAAATCACCGAAATATTAAGCAATTTTCGGGAAAAACTTATTAAAACTTTTTAAAGTATTTAAAAAAAGTTTTATTTTTATTTTTATAAAAGTTTCTAGCATAAAAAATAAACGAGTTACGCTAAAAAAACAGTTTCCACCTTTTTGATATATAAAATCGTGAAAATCTCTCTCTATTTAGCACCCTAAATAAAATTAATCGTTACCGCTTTACCATTTACTTTAAATGTATGTTTATTGTTTATACGATGTGTGAGTTTGACCGGTTTGAAGTGCTTATTTTTTAAAAAATTTGGTTTTATAGTAAAAAAAATTTTTTCTAAAAATTTTGGAAAAATTTTTTTTTGATCCCATACATACGTTTCTGTTTTTGCAGACGTCTTCAGTGGGGTTACATGAACACCTCTGGGTCGAAATGAAACCAAGTTGTCTATTTAAGGCCATCGGTAAATTCCCAAATATTTTACGGCTATCCCTACTTTTTTAATTTTTGTACACGGCAAATTATAGGTTTGTTCTAGCAAACAGTCAAACTAGTCAGAAACCGTCAGCAAACAGTTGGTCAGTGAGAAAACATAATACAGTCACCAGTGCTATCCCCTCTACTCGCGCTGGTCCACTATTCGCTGATGGTTTCAAACCGTTTGAAACTGATGCTAGAATAAACCTAGTGTAGTAAAATTCACACTGGTATGGATATATGTAAACATTACTAGAATGTCATCATTGACAATGACATCATTAACTTTAAAGAGATGGCTTTTGAATGTTCTTGGATAACTGTTATTTGTATAATTGCAAATTATTAATTCAGTTAATAAATGTGATAATTTTTTCACTAACTATGTATCCAGTGATTGTAATAATTTTTAATATGTACAACAAAAACTAATACTTAATCGAGAAAAGAGGAAAAGTGTTAAAGTAATTTTTTAATAATATATTGTTACTATGGAACGCTTACAACTATTTTGAACATCTTTAACAACAAAATACTTGGATCACAGAATATAATCCTGATGTATTCTCTGTTTGGATCTTTCATAAATAACAAACAATAAATAACTTTTTATTAAGTTCACGTCTTAAACCAATTATTTATCAAATGTATTATCAATATTATTTAACCATCAACTCAAAATATTCCGGGTGCCATGTCAAATATTTAAAATATTTATAACTGTCACTGTCTTGTCATCATATTCTATTTGACTCAGTGCGTTGTATGACAAAGATAGCGAATGTTCGATTTGGAAAATATCACCACGGACATGGTGTCCATTTTTTTCGATCCTGAAGAAACTAATAAATGTTTTTAAAAAATTTAAACGCAGAATAAAAGACTAAATTATTATCGAGGGCCGAAAGTCCTTTAGAATAAATAAAAAGTTGCTTTGGAATGAGATATTTGAAATTAAAAATCACACTACTTTTTCTTAGTTTTTCGCCCCTGTAACTTATTAAAATAAACATTATAGAAGTTTTTAGGGACTTTCGCCCCTCGGCAATAACGTAATCTTTCATTCTGCGTTTAAATTTTTCAAAAATTCTTATTAGTTTTCTCAGGATTTGAAAAAATAAATCCCTATTTGAATAGCATTGCTGCCGAAAATATGTACCCATCCCCTTAAGCAGAATTATAAAAATAGTTCTGCGTATCAGACGCTCTAGAGCAGTGATTCTCAACCTGTGGTCCGCGGACCACCTGCGGTCCGCAAACGGTTTTCATGTGGTCTGGGAAGTGAACAGTCATAAAATAATCCATTTAAATCTTGGCTCTTGAAACGTAAACTAATGCGTCGGCCTATTTTTTTTAACTCAAAACGTTTCCAGACGACCAAATGCGCCTGAACACAGGTTCATTTACCTCAATCTTCCGCGTATTTTCCCTCACGCGCCGAATAGTTAGTTCCGTTATCTTCGTTTAGTTTCGGCCGCTGTCGTGTACGTACAGTACACTGCGTCTTTGATCGCGCCACTACTCAGTGCTCAGTGACTCAGTGCTGACTCAACTCAGTGTTGCCAACCGGAGGGAAATTTCAACATAAAAAATGAAAAAAGGGAAAAAGTTTACTCAAAAGAGAATTTTTGCTCCAGTCCAAATTGTAAAATATTTAAAAAAAAATCAAAATATTTGAATATTATTCAACATGTCTTCTCCGATTTTGTAAACAAGGAGGGAATTTTTTCATAAAAGTGGGAATTTTTAAGTTAACTTGAGATAAAAAGCTTACTCAGCGGTTGGCAACACTGACTCAACTGTCAAGTGACGAGCGTGCGTGTTTTTTGCTTGGTGATTGTAGTTTACTAAAATGAGCAAACAGGGTTTCTTTAAGAAGACGGATAGTAAGAACGTTAAAGCAGGATGTTCTACCAGTAATATTGCCAGTGATAGCACAATATTAACTCAAAGTGGTCCTAAAAGAAAGGCTGCTTACCGTAAGTACAATCCCGACTACATATGTGGATTTACATTCATTGAAGAATTTGGTGTCCAGTTACTTCAATGTGTAATTTGTGCGAAGGTATTAAGTAATGAGGCAAGGAAGCCGGAAAAATTAACTAGACACTTTGAAACAAAGCATAAAAAATTTGCCGGAAAACATGTAGATTTCTTTAAGAGGAAGGAGACGGAACTAAAATCGTCAATAATTCATACTCAACTTATGATAAAGTTACTTTGAAGGCGTCATATCAACTTTCACTTAGAATCGCAAAAACCAAAAAACCGTTTACTGTTGGTGAGAAATTAGTTTTACCATGTTTCGTAGATGCAACTAAAGCAATTTTAGGTGATAAATACGCTAAACAAATGCAAAATATTCCTCTTTCCAATGATACCGTTAGTAGGAGAATTGAAGATATGGCATCAGATGTTGAAACCCAACTTCTAAAGAAAATTCATTCCTCAAAGATTTTTGCTGTACAACTTGATGAATCTACAGATATTACCAATAAAGCTATTCTTCTTGTTTATATACGATTCATAGATAAAGACAACAAAAAATTATCTGAGGAGTTCCTGACCTCGATTGAGTTGCAAGGTAACATAACCGGAAAAGACATTTTTAAAGCCATTGGCGGATATTTCGCACTTAAAAATCTTTCTTGGAAAGACTGTGTAGGACTTGATGGTACCGCAGCAATGACAGGTCACAAAACAGGCTTGCCAAGTTTTGTAAGGAAAGAAGGAAACCGTGATTATTGTTTTAACACACTGTATTATTCATCGCGAAGTGCTTGCTGCCAAAAGATTAAGTCCCGACCTAAACAAGGTTTTGACTACTGTGGTAAAGGCCGTGAACTTTATAAAAAGTAATGCTCTTAGTTCGAGACTGTTTGCTTTGTTATGCGAGGACATGGGATCCATCCATTCAAATCTCCTTCTACATACCGAAGTTCGGTGGCTGTTCAGGGGCCGGGTTTTAGCCAGATTTTATGAACTTCGAGAAGAAGTATGTATGCATCTTGATAAAAAAAACCTGATTTAGCGGGAACACTGCGTGACAGAGAATTTATGGCACAGTTAGCTTTTTTAGCAGATATTTTTGAACAGCTTAACATATTGAATCTAGGCCTGCAGGGACCATCTAAAACCGCATTTGACCTTTGGAAAAAAATTGATTCATTTAAGAAAAAATTGTTGCTATGGTATTCCGAAGCTGGAAAAGGATCGTTTGAAATGTTCAATTTGTTTTCAGATTTTATCTCTGAAAATGAAGGCTTAAATGAGGATGTTTTACATTCACTGGTTAAGTCCTACATTAAATCGCTTCAAGATTACTTTGAGAAGTACTTCCCTGCTGATACAGATGTGAGGAAAAATAATATGTGGGTGATTAATCCCTTTTAAGCTACCCACGATAATAATCTGTCTATTCAGGAAAATGAACAGCTTGTTGAAATTTCATCCGATGATCATTTAAAAGTGATAAAACTTCACTGCGAAAATGTTGCAGATTTTTGGATAGGATTACTTGATGAAAGTTCACTGCTAAGTGAAAAAGCTTTGAAACTTCTTCATCCTTTTCATTCCACTTATCTCTGTGGGGCGTCATTCTCAACATTATATGTCATCAAGAATAAACACAGAAATAGGTTGCTGAATTTGAATGCTCCTATGAGACTGGCGTTAACTTCTTTCGAGCCAAATATTGAGAAACTTTCAAGTGAAAAGCAAGACCAAGGGAGTCATTAGCGTCTTAATTTGTTTGAGAACCACTGCTCCAGAGCAGTGATACTCAACCTGCAGCCCTCTAGCGTTTTTTATGCGGCCCGAAGGCTGACTAAAGGGCCCTGTGATCAAATTATTGTCAAATTTCACGTGTGTTTTCAAATTATTTGATAGTGTGCCGATGTGTTTGAGGCGTGTTTGGGAGTGAGGCAGACAAGTTAATGACTTTAATTTCAAATGATATAGAATTTTTTAAAAACTCTGATTAAAAGCAAGATATTATTAACTTTTAATAATAAATTATTAGAGTTAATGAACAAAATACTAATTTTAAAAATAATCAATACTTATTTACTACGTTGCAACGACCTATTTAGTAATCACAAGTAAAATTCAGGTCCGGATTAACAAAAAAAATTTAAAATAATTGTGACCTTGAAACAATACCCTGTGTATTAAAATTTTCAAAATTCGTCTGCACATTTGAAAACAGCACAAAAACTAAGTTTAATTGCTCGCTTAAATTTTTTGCGCAGACAATTAAATGACATTAATTTTGAAATAATATCGAAATTTTTGTTTTGAAAGTTCGAGTTCTTAAAAATTTCGACATAATTTCAAAATTAAAGTCATTGAATTGTCTGCGCAAAAAATGGAAGCTCCATTAAAGCTCTTTTCAAATGTGCAAACGGGTTTTGGAAATTTCAATATACAAAATGTTGTTTCAAGGTCACAAAAAATTTATAATTTTGTTTAATCCGGACCTGGATTTTTCTTGTGATTAGTAGTTGGTTGGTTTGGGTTGTAAATGTGACATATGTGTACCAAATATCCAAGGTGGTTCTAAAGTTATGGGTCCAGAAAGAAATGGACAAAATCGATAGAACTCCCTGTAACTCGGTTATTAAGTCGGTGGAGCGATAAATTTAGTATGTCTAGAACCGCCTCATTTACCTCTGTTCACCATTCAAATATTTCTGTTTCCTAATGAAATACCCTGTATACTACTTCATCTTGATTGCGGCCCGCAAGCTGTGGCAATAGCTACTATGTGGCCCAGGAAAGAAAAAGGTTGAGTATCGCTGCTCTAGAGGTAGCGACATCTATTACAGAGAAATAAGAAGTTCCAGATCTAAACAATAAATCTGAAAATTTTCTTGGAATCACTTTCTGGTAACATCCTTAATCTCTGTCTTTTACAATTATTTATAATACAAGAAGATGACGAATAAAAGAATAAAGGGACTCTACAATATGCAGTCACATTCCGTCTATTCGTCTAGGAAAAATTCCAACGAAAGTTGATTCCGTGTACTCAAAATATGAGTAAAATGAAAAAATGTAGCTCATATAGCCGTACTGAAGACGTCTGGAGAGACAGAGACGTGCGTATGGTATGTAAATATGACCAGATATATCATTTTCCGTCTTGTTTTTACGACTGCCTTCTTGATTTGACTTTTTCTAGGTACGGTGATCCTATCAGCAGCTATATTTTTTGTTTGGATGAATCGCTTTTTCCATGATCCTAACAAAAATGTTTTACTCTTCATAGACATCATTTTCCGTTTCCGTATTGTGTACGATATATATGCTTTTTGTATGGTAGGAAGGGAATCAAAAATTAAAAGTTTGGTAAGACTATACCTTTAATTATAGTCTAGATCGGGGGTTCTCAACCTGTGGTACATTGTAATCTTTTTCTCATAGGCATGTTTTAGTGCGTCACAGTTTTCGATTTTTTTCTAACGCACTAAATTGTATGTGACAGAAAAAAGGCACGTCCGTGAAATTATTTACGAATTATATAGGTAATATAATATATTTAACTACGAATATAATCTGTACAATTTATAAGACTATACAAATCAAACAAAATACCATTTTATAAATGCAATAAACACAATTGATTTGGTTTTATGCCAAATTGAAAATAAAATGTGACAACTGTCAGATTTAACTAAAATGTCATGTTAGAATAAATGTTATAAATGTGTATTATCACGGACTTACCCTTTTTTCTGTCATTTGTGACGCACTGAAAAATGCCTATGAAAAGGACCATACACTGGTGGTACATATCAATTGCGGTGGTACAAAAACCACAGCCAGAATCCAGCATATTTGTATTTATCTAGATTACCAAACTTAATAGGTATTTCAGGTAGGTGGTACCAAAAATAATTAAAAGAATTTTGTGGTACATGACTTAAAAAGGTTGAGAACCACTACTGGCCTAGATGCTTACAATTAGGTTTTGTTACTCGGGGAATTTAAATGAACAATATGAACAATATTTAGAAAAAGTTGGCATTATACATTTTTTGGAAGACAATAATGGCATGATACATATTTTTTCATAAAAATATGCAGATGTTTGCAAATTATACAATTAGTAACATATACAAATAATGGTAGGGGAGCAGAGTATGCTAAATGTGCAGTCACTCGAGCGCTTTGGGGACCTATTGGGTTATGAAGAGTAGGTCCCAAAACCAAAAAAAGTTAAGTAGAGTTTTCCATTTTAGTGGGCGCTTGCCATTTTTTAATTTAATTTTCCATTTCCAACAATCGTTTGTTCCGATTATATCGCCATCTATCCACAATTCGAAAAAATGTTTCGAATAAAAGTTACTTATTTTTAAGTAAGGAGTGCAAATCTGCAATAAAAAATGAGGGCTCTTATTTAAGATTTTAAAGTAACCCCCATCCCACATCCAAGGGGGGTCGTGTTTGGTGCCATTCGATAGATTTTTCAAAAATATTGAAAAAGTGTATTTTACAGTTTTTCGATCTGATGTTTATTTCGCGAAATATCGCGGGATTCGTATTTAAAATATTAAATTTACCCCCCACCCCTCTCCGTGGGAAGTCGTGTTTGGTATCATTCGATAGATTTTTAAAAAATATTGAGCACATATTTTTTAGATTTTCGATCTGTCATTTATTTCGCGAAATATTCGCTTTTTTCTTCTGAAATTTTGGGACTCACCCATTTCCTTACGCCCGGCTCAAATCGTCAGATTTTTGAAATATACACTCTTTTGCATGTACAGTAGGAAAAATTAAAGAATACCCATGAACGAACATATAAAACACGCTGTACTTTCCTGTCACCGTGTCACACAAAAAATTGACCAGCGCAAATACATGTAATAATTATTATTACATGAACTTGCGATGGTCAATTTTCTTTGTGACACGGGGACAGGAAAATACAGCGTGTTTTATATGTTCGTTCATGGGTATTCTTTCATTTTTCCGACTGTACTTAACTTGTCTTATCTTAATCTGACAATTTCGAGTTTTTTTAAGGATAGATTTTTTTTCGGGCCCCCCTTAACGAACTCCCCTGTGTTAAGAGCCAATATATGGTAGAGGTACATCTGCAGGGTACCAGGTTTCTCCCCATATGCTAATCTGACGCGCTCGAGTAACTGCAAAAATCCCCGCTTGGGCTCCCCTACCATAAATGCATTTTACATAATATAAATGTATTCCGGTCTCTGCTTATATTACTTTAGTATACAGGGTGCCCCGAAAAGATTGGTCATAAATTATACCACAGATTCTGGTGTCAAAAATAGGTTGATTGAACCTAACTTACCTTAGTACAAATGTGCACATAAAAAAAGTTACAGCCCTTTGAAGTTACAAAATGAAAATCAATGTTTTCCAATATATCGAAAACAATTAGATTTTTTATTAGAAATGGACATGTGGCATTCTTATGGGAGGATCAACTTAAAAAAAAATTATAGTGAAATTTGTGCACCCCATTAAAAATTTATGGGGGTTTTGTTCCATTAAACCCCCCAAACCTTTTTGTACGTTTCAATTAAATTATATTTGTACTAGGATTAGTTAAACACCTTGTTTTTAAAACTTTTTTGCCTCCTAGTACTTTCTCGAAAATCCAGTTTTTATCGAGATATTTTGAATATTTGTCACATCCACCACATATTTGTATATGGTTGTACGATTATAGAGACCTGGTAAATAATATCATTTACAATATTTACAATTTACAGTTTTAGATATATTTTGAACCATATTTAACAATAAGCCACATCTCGTTAAAAGGTGCTTTACTGAAAAAATACTAAGAGGCAAAAAAGTTTTAAAAACTCTGTTTAACTAATAGTACCGCAAGAATAGTTTAATTGGAACGTAGACAAACATTTGGGAGTTTAAAGGAACGAAACCCCCATAAAAATTTTTATGTAAATATATTAAAAAAGAAGCTGCATCTCGATAGAAAAGGGTTTATCGAAAAAATAGTAAGAGGTAAAAAAGTTTTAAAAATAGTGTGTTTAACTAATGGTACCACAATAATAATTTAATTGAAACGTACACAAAAGTTTGGGGGGGGGTTAAGGGAACGAAACCCCACAAAATTTGTATGGGGTGTATAAATTTCACTGTTGTTTTTTTTATATAAGATACTTCTGCCATAAGAATGTCACTGTTCATTTTCAATAAAAAAATTTTATGAGTTTTCGAAATATGAAAAAAAATCGATTTTTATTTTGTAACTTCAAAGGGCTGTAACTTTTTTTGTGTGCACCATTGATTGTATATTATGTAGTAGGTAAGTGAGGTTCAATCAACCCATTTTTGACCCCAGAATCGGTGGTACAATTTATGACCAATCTTTTCGGGGCACCCTGTATACAGTGATGAGCGAGCTAATAACCGGCAAAATAACGCAAAATATGGAAAACACATTAAGTTGTGAGATAAAAAGAAATGTAACTAGTGGAGGTGGGAGATTTAGCGATAAAAACCTATACATTTACATTCTACTTATTGTTTCCCACCTTTAGACGTATCAGACGAGATTGGCAACGGCCACTGTCACAGTGACAGTTTTAGTTGACATACTCCTCTGATACGTCTAAAGGTGGGAAACGATAAATCGAATGCAAGTGGATAGGTTTTTATCGCTAAATCTACCACCTCCACTAGTTTTATTTCTTTTTATCTCACAACTTAATACGTTTTCCTGTTTTGCGTTATTTTACCGGTTATTAGCACGCTCATCACTGTATTCGTTTCATTATCATTATCATTTGTATCAAATAATATGTCAAAGTATTGGTGTGTAATAATAATTTTCTTTTCAGAGTAGAGACTGCCTTTCTCATCTCAATAGATATACTTTTAATAAAATACCATACCTAGAAAGATGCCAGGTATGTGTGAATTAAGAGGCTACATCAGTTCGTCATCAACATTAATTCGAGAGATAGTAGCCGCGCCGTTTTTGGGAAAGTTCTGCGAACCTTTGCCAACAATGCATCGGCAGTACGTGACACTGTCAAAGTCGAAGGCACAATTCGACTTGTTGTTATCGATAATCGATTTTACTAGTTCCAATGTGACACAAACTCTAGGCATAGAATAAAAAGTTTATTTGAAGAAAGTGTAGAAAGTGAGACCCGATTTTGTAATATTTGGGCTCTGTACCGCCAATGTTTACTATATTACGTATAGTTCAAGTGGTGAGACCGCGCCCGTCTGAAAAAATTTCCGATTCGGTTTCTTTGTGGATTCCTATTTAAAAATGTCTCCTTTAAACAAATCTGAAGGGTGCCGGGCGGAATTTTTGGGCAGAAATTGTTTAAAATTTTTTTTAAACAAATACAAAAGATCACGTTTCTTTGCACTGGAGCATATATTTTTAGGTTTTTTCAGTCATTCTAAACAAGAAAGGTATCTTGTAATTTTTCTTAAAAATTGATAGTTTTCGAGTTATAGGCGATTAGCTCAGTCGGGATACCATTTTACCTTGCATTAAGAGCTGCCCCAAATTTTATTTTTCTAATCTTTAGGGGGGTTAACAGTAGTATAAATTTAAAATCTCGACTAAATTTGACCGTTGCGTTAGCCGCCATCTTGATTTTAAACGAGAACCGTTTTTGCTCAATATCTCCGCCATTTTCAACTTTTTGACAAAAAATATATAAGCTGAAATTGTTGAAAATGCGATTTTATATAATTTCGTTTATTATAATTTTTTTCGTGCGGTCCATATTTTCCGAGTTATGGAGAAAAACAGTGACAGTTAAAGCATAATTATTGATTTATTGAATTATCTCGTTTACTATTACTTTTACAACAAATTTTAGCTTAGGTATACAAAAATGAAGAGAATTAAATTTTGTACAATTTTGATTCCCTTCATTTTTTTGATAAAATCAATATTGAAGGTAGTACGTATGCGGTAAATGCGCGAGCGTAAAACCCGATTGATTTTAAAGCAATTGTTTTTGTTCAATATCTTCCCCATTTTCAACTTTTCGACAAAAAGTGTAAGGACTGAAATTGTTGCAATTACGATTTACTAAAATTTTTCGAGAGAATCTGTGGGGTGTCCAAGGGGGGGGAATGGGAAAATTCCCCCCAACGGGGTCCAAAATTAAAAAAAAAATGTTGAAATATTAAAATATGTTAGCTGACATGAAACCTAATTATCGACAGACAAATTCAACCAATAAAACCCGCTAGTTAATAAAATTAATTGAACTTAATGCATATAAGTTATTATTTATGTCTTTTATGTACTTAGTTTGGTTGGTGTTTCATTAGAAGTTTCAAAAATTGTATAAAATATAATTCTCTTTATTTTTGTTTATGTACAATTATGTCTTAAACTTAATAATAAATGAGACAATTCAATAATTATGCTTCCCCTCCGCTTCCACTATTTTCCTCCTTAACTCGGAGAATCTTGATCGCATAAAAAAATTGTGGAAAATAAATTGTAGGATATAGCGTTTCCAACAATTTTAGTTCCTACCGTTTTTGTCGAAAAGTTGAAAATGGCGGAGATATTAAGCAACAACGGTTCTCCTTTAAAATCAATATGGCGGCTAATGCAACCGCGGAATTGAGTCGAGATTTTAAATTTACACTACTATTGATCTCCACTAAAGGATAGAATTATAAAATTTGGCGCAGCTCGGAAAAAAGATTCAATTCATTAATTATGCTCCCCCACCACTTTTTATTATTTTCCCACTTAACTCGGAAAATATCAACCGCATAAAAATATTTTTAAAAAGAAATTGTAGGAAATCATATTTGGAACAATTTAAGTTGAAAATGGCGTAGATATTGAACAAAAACAATTGTTACAAAATCAATCAGGTCTTACGCTCGGGCCATTATCGCATGCATACTACCTTAAATATTAACTTTAACAAAAAAATGAAAGAAACTAAAATTATGTAGAATTCAATTCTCTCTATTTTTGTATAGGAACATTTTTGTCGTAAAACTAACAATAAACGAGATAATTCAATAATTATGCTCTATTTATATATAACTGTCACTATTTTCCGCTATAACTCGGAAAATATCGATGGCACAAAAAAATTGTAAAATATAAATGATAGAAAATTACATTTTCAACAATTTTCGTTGTTATACTTTTTGTCGAAAAGTTGAAAATGGCGGAGATATTGAGCAAAAACGGTTCTCGTTTAAAATCAAGATGGCGGCTAACGCAATGGCGGAATTCAGTCGAGATTTTAAATTTACACTACTATTGACCCCCCTAATGACTGAAAAATTAAAATTTGGGGCAGCTCCTAATGCAAGGTTAGGCCTGTTATTCGTCTAACCTAACCCGACTGGATTAGATTTAAAATCTGAAAAATGCGAAAATACGCATTTCCAGGCGTAAAAACTCATATTTAAATTAGAATTTTTGAGGTTGCCAGATTCTTAAATTCTTATCTTAAATTCTAAAAATCTTAAATTCTTAAACCTTAATTTATACCGTTGTTTCTTAATTGTTAAATAGGCGTATTTATCCGATTTTTTTGCCGGCGCGGCGCGTTCTATTTCAAAAATCTCCTATTTTCCTCCGAAAAATATTTTTTCTAGATTCTTTGGGATATTCTAAATAAAATAAGTTTCCTGAAATTTTTCTCAAAAGTTATTAGTTTTAAAGTTATATGCGATTTAAAATCAGAAAAATGTCAAAAAAACGCATTTTTGGATTTTAAATCGCTTATAACTTTAAAACTGTTAACTTTTGAGAAAAATTTACGAATCTGGCAACCTTAAAAATTCTAATTTAAATTTGAGTTTTTAGCCCTCAAACATGCGTATTTTCGCATTTTTCAGATATTAAATCGCCTATAACTCGAAAACTATCAATTTTTGAGAAAATTTACAAGATACCTTTCTTGTTTAAATGACCCACAAAACTTAAAAATATATGTTCCAGAACAAAAAAACGTGATCTTATATATTTGTTTAAAAAAATTGTTTAAACAATTTCTGCCCAAAAATTCCGCCCGGCACCCTTCAGATTTGTTTAAAGGGAACATTTTTGGATAGGAATCCACAAAGAAACCGAATCAGAAATTTTTCCAGACGGGAGCGGTCTCACCACATGGACTAGTGTATGTGTGCCCAATACCTAACTTAACAAAATTTTCAAAATTAAAGCTGCAATCTTGGAACGCGTTTTCTGTCTAGATGACGCTCTGATGTAGCCTCTTAAGCTAATTCAACAGAAAATAGGAATGAAAACACTAATTTCACTTTTTTAGTCGTTTTGCACCTGTTTGTTTATTTATAAGATAGGCACTTCAGTTTACATTTTTTCTGTTTTTCTAAATTTTATCTAAGTCTGGTCACCGATTTATTGTTTTATGTTCATCTGCGTTTTTCTTGTTTTTGTTTTCTCTGTCCTGGTCCTAGTCATAGTGAAAGTGGATTTTCTACATGAGCAGGTACCTACTTGTTTACTTAGAGTATAAATAATAAATAATAAATTCAACTAAATATAACAAATTACATATTACTCTATATTATTTCAGATCGAAATGATAATAACAGCATTAACTGCGGAAAAACTAGAATTGACAGTGAATAATATGCTGGTTCTTGGAAAAGATGCATTGTCCTCGGTAGGTATTTACAATAAAAATGTAAAGCTACGATCTTTTTTCTTCTTCTTTTACCTTCTTTCTATTTTTTATAGGCATATTTGTCAGTAGACACTAAACATTAAGAAAACAAAATGTATGATGATCTCTAAGAATGAACAGCAATTTGGACGAATCGGTGTGAATGGTCAACAAATAGAAAGAGTAAAAGCATACACCTACCTTGGTACGAACATCAATAAAAATTGGGATCATTCCATAGAAATAAAATGTAGGATAGGAAAAGCAAGATCTGCATTTCAAAAAATGGCAAAATTATACAAATGTCATGATTTGTCGATACCCATAAAAGTCAGATTACTACGATGTTATATCTTTCCTATACTGTTGTACGGAGTTGAGCCGTGGACTCTCACAGACGCCACCTGCAATAAAATTGAGGCTTTTGAAATGTGGCTTTATCTTCGAATCATTAAGATATCTTATATCGACCACATTACTAATCAGGGTGTTTTGCTGAGATTTCAAAAAGAAAAATAGTTGTTAATTAAAATAAAAACAGCCAAAATCGAATACCTCGATCACATCATGAAGAACAGTGAATGATATGGACTGCTGCAACTAATCTTGCAGGGAAAAGTAGAAGGAAAGCGCGGACCCGGAAGGCGAAAGATTTCCTGGCTGAAAAATCTACGTACGTGGTTCAACACAACCACTACAAATCTTTTTAGAGCAGCAGTGTGCAAAGTACAAATTGCCATGCTAGTCGCCAACATCCGAAACGGATGTTGGCGTTACAAGAAGAAGAAGAATATTTATCAGTTAAGCTTTCAGGTTATTTCACTGTTTAAATATTGTCCGTCCGTCGTTTTCTTGGTCTACTCGTTGATACTCTTTCGTTAGGTTATTTTTATCTCACACTATTTTTACTATTATATTTTCTGACTTAAATTGAAAGCGAAAGGTCAATTAACAACACCGAGTGTATATAGAATATGACGATGACACTAAAAGAGATGGAAATACAAATAAAACCCGCAAAACAATAGCGCCAAAAGAAAGATCAAATAATAGGAAAAGGACAAAAATTGGTAAAGGATTAATAAATTATAGAAGACACAAGATAAAATGGGAAACAAAAAACAAACATGATAAAAAAGCCACAAACAATACAGTGCCAGCTAGTTTTAAAAACTGATGGAAGAAAATATTATGTGGACGGAACGGAAATTTAAAAACGCACAGAGTAAGGACATGAGTGATTATAAACATGATAACACAGACAGAAAAAAACTAGATTTTTTGAAGGCCATTTTAAAATGACGACATGGAATGTAATGCCCGGTTGCACCAACAGATCTTAAGCTTAAATCGAGAATATCATAAGAATTAATATACCTACATAATATAATTATAATATATTACAATAAAAATACCATATATAGTAATAGATATAATTGATAATAAGGTAAGAATATAAAATTATGGTGATACTCAAGGAGCCCCTATCTATAAATAGAGCTTAGCTAAGCTGGAGCTTAAGATCTGTTGGTGCAACCAGGCATAAGAGACCTAAACCGGAAAGAAATAGAACTGGGGAGATGGATAAAAAAAAAGAAGATTGAGGTAGTACCTAAAGCCGACACAAAAATGAGAGGAAGAGGAACCATGATATCGCCGGTCCGGAACAAGAACGACGTAACTGCAACTTTTGTCAATTCCTGTTTATTGCGTAATTAACTTCTAAAATACTGTGTATATATGATACAAAAGCGACAGAACTGTAACTATGTGCTGAGCCACTGCAGGGTAGTTGCGTCGTTATTGAAATATGCGCCATTTTAGACCTTGTTTCAGATGAATAATGACGCAACTGAAAACGAGGGGACTAAATTTATTAAGATATTGAAATTCAGAACAATAGGGATTAAAATAAAAGCTATCGCTGTATGAATAAACGGCATACCAAATATTTAAAAATAGTTTTTTTGTAAAAATTCGAACCGATAGGGTAAAAATAAAAGCCATAAGAATAAACGCCATCATACCGATGCTCCTGGATGGTTACTCCTCATTTAATCCCTATTTGAAATATTTAAAAATCGTTTTTTTTTGCCCTCCTGGCAAATTTGGCTTTTTGCAGTTACGTCATTCTTATTCCGGGCCGGCGATATTAGACAAAAGAAACTTACTAATACATCTTCTTTAGCAGCCTCTTCTGGTCCTAGTAGCAGTGCTAGACATAGGCTTTCCATTATCTTTCCATGTCCATACGATTCGATTTTGCATAATTTCACTCCACGTAAAATAAAGTAATCTGCTTAACATATCAAATCACTTTATATCTTACGTGTCTTTAGTTTTTCTATAAAGATTATATTTCTAGTATTTTTTTAAAGGAATTTATCACTATTTGTTTTGTTTTAGATACTCGCCAATGTCGTGATGTATGTTCTTGTGACAGTACAATTTGTAATATCTTTTTCAAAATAATCCTTACAAACTATGTAAGTGTATAAATAAATATATTTCACTATGTTATTGGTTTTTATTTCAAATATCAAAACAATAGATTAGTTGTTCAAAAGTTATACAAATTACAAAATTGGCATCTTCGACTTCCTAAGCTTACCTATACCTATCTATACCAAACACATGTTTTCCTTAGAGCTCGTTCACATGACAGGCGCTTAAAGCGTTTTGTTAACGCGCGATTACAACTACATACATTTTACTTAAGGTACTAGTAAGGCGTTGAAGTGCACGGTTTCGCTACCACGCTTACATTCGTGGTGTGGAATGAAAATTCCTGCTAGCCGTGCTACCTCTTTCACCGTTGGCTCCTCGTCGACTAGCCTCGGAGAGTGAGTATCGCTCAACTGTTTTTGCGCTTACACTCGCAACTGAAGTAAAAAGTTCACAGTTGGGCTTCTCCCACCTCGTTCAGCTGCTCTCGCTGCTGCTCCGCTCCGCTCGTACGTGTAGCTCCTCCGGTGTCTGACACCGGACTACAACTCCTCTTTTACTACTACTGAGAGGCATTACTACGGTTGCAAAGATCGACTAACCAATGAACATTAAGGATGCGATTACGTCACGAGTGTACTGTCATTTAAATGATTATTGTCTTTATGATTATATGTAATATGATTATTTTCGAATTCTAAGAAAACTAATAAGTATTTTAGAAAAACTTAAACGCAGAATGAAAGATTACATTTTTACCGAGGACCGAAAGTCCCTTAGACTAAATAACAAATTTCTTTTGGATGAAATATTTGCAATTAAAAATCACACTTCTCTTTTATTTTCAGCCCTGTAACTTATTAAAATAAACAATATAGAAGTTTTCAGGGACTTTCAACCCTCGGTAATAATGTAGTCTTTCATTATGCGTTTAATTTTTCCAAAATATTTATTAGTTTTCTCAGGATTCGAAAAAAATGAATACATTTAAAACACATTGAGAATTTTGGCGTGCGTCAAAATTTTGCATTTTGCTGCTTCCCCTTAATCGGTATTTATTTGTATATGTCTTTTATGTACCTATGGAAAATAGTCAAGATAGTTCAGAAATAAAGATGTTTAGTGGATTATAATAGCTAATTATGGAAAACTGTTAACATTTATCCATGCAATATTTACGGAAATCTAGAACTTCAATCTCCATTCGACACTGAAAATTTGTCGATGAATTTCCATTAGTACTGGGTTACTATTGAATACATACTATCCTTATAGGTCAGCTGGATTATGTAAATTAGAATTACTTGCATAATTTATTGTAAGAATTTAAATAGTAGGTACGTACGTATCAACATTATTATACCGGGTGGTGAATTGGAAAACGGGCTATATAAAACTCAATGTAAAATTCTAAACTGTTGAATTCCTGCTTCCCTAATTATTTTACATCAAAAGACATTGGAAACTATTTGTAGAGGATTGAAATCGTCAAAGCATATATGAGGTTTACGGCGCCACTGTGCCGTAACGGTTGCTTAAACGAAAAAAATGAATAGGACCTAATTTTTAGAGTAAATAGTGGTCTTTAACCTTGTATAAGTTTTGTTTAAAAAAAATGAATAGGTAATGAGAAAATCGTAAAAACATGCTGGATAAGGTATATGGGTAGTTTCTGCAGTATATTTTCAAGGATAGGGGTGGTTTGCGCAGGGATGTTGCAATAACCATATATATTTTTGAAAAGCACTATTGATGAAGCATATGCCCATATGGATCAAAAAGCAAAAAACAAAAAAAAATTTTCAACCCCCCATTTTATTTATTGTTTTTGGCTACAGGGGTTGCACTAGGAAATCGCTTTTAGTGTCCATGCATGGGTAATAATAACTTGCACAAAATGATATATGAAGCATATTAATGAAGGGTATTGTGTGTGAAGGATTACAAGAAAATCACTATATTTATTAATTCTTCTTTTTTTTTGGGTGGTTCCGGGGAAAAATGGGGGTGCATTATACAAATTTGTAAATAACACCAGTACATGGGTAATCGCTGAAAGTCTTTTTACTCTAGCATAAACGGTTCAGATGGTATAAAAAGGGGTTTTTTAAAATGTAACACAATGTAATTAAAAAAAGGGCAATTACCCTTAAGTGAAACCTATACCAAAAAATCAATCATCTATTTGTGAATAATCTCCGCAGCATTTCTTTTTAATTTCCGTTACAGTTAGGGAAAAATATATTTTTTTTAAAAACATCTTTTTTAAAAACTTGTCAACTTTGGGGCGCCACCCTTGCTAAACGTCGGATGATAGAGAGATGCTGTCAGAAATATGTCGTAGAAAATATAGTCTTCTTCATATTTCTATAAAAGAAATTTTTTGTAAAAGGTACAGGAAGGGCTACGTTCTGCAAAAACCATAAATTACCCTCTTTAAAGGGGTGAAAAGGGGGGTTCCGGGGCGAAATTTTTTCAGAAAAAGTTTTATAATAAGCACCCCTTGATATGCCAGAAAAAAAATAAAACCGGACTTGTGTCCATTTTGCAAGGTTCAACCTCTGTTTCCTACACTATTTTAACATGAAAGAAAAATAATGAAGATTGATAATTTCGGAGACAGAGAGACAGAGAAAACAGAGGAAACAAAGAGACCTTTTGATCATATTCTACAACAAATGAATTCTAGCTTTCAAAATTTTAACGATTTAAAATTTGTAGAATTATATATAATCTTAATATTTCTACTTATAATTCATCAAAATTTTCCACAGAGGAATTTATGTCATTACGATTAAATAATGAAAATTTTTTGATATCCCAGCTTTGCATTCTCAGTTAAGTATCATTTATGAAACAACTGACATGAATGATAAAGAAATACCCAGAAATCTGTTTCCTGAAATCCTATAACTACTGGTTTAAACAAGTCGCTGTGTGAAGTGGTCAAGTTGTGTGAATTAGTACTACTAACTATCCCAACCACAAGTGCATCAGTTGAACGAAGTTTTGCAGTATTAAGATGCATTAAAAGTTTCAAATTAAGAGTTTAAAAGAAATTCAACAAGCGAAGACAGACTTTGACAGATTTTTATTTCCATTAAAAAAGACTGCATTCAACAATTATCAGAAGTTGATAGGAGAATAGACCTCGACTATAAATAAGTGTCATTTTAGTGAAAGTTGTGTGTTGTGGAAAATGCCTCGGAGTATATTTTTTTTTAAATATGATTCTTCTTTAGAAAACAAAGCCCGGCGCGAGGACTCAAGGCCCGAGCTAGCAATACAGATCAATGATAGGTCACTAGTCACTAGAAATAGCGGGAATAGAGTGCCTCACGCATTCACGCGTCACGGATTTAGTGTGTGAGTCCTTGTACGCAGGACGTCTCACATAATTAAGTACTTTGCTGATAGAGAGCCCCTGCTAATCAGAGTGTTATCAGGTGGAAAGTTGCTCGACCCTCGACCCTTAAGAAAATATTTTTATATCCTTATTGAATCGCTTCCCCTTTCGAAAAAGTCACCGCACGCCACTGAATACAGTAATACCGGTGTTAACGACGCGCGACGGTGAAAATGAGCCAAGCTGTTCACAGTAAGTTTTTTGTGCATGATCAAGGTTAGGGCTGCTGAATAAACGATTGATATTAAAGACTTTTAGGAGTCGAGGAACATGTAGTTTTTACTTTACAATATATACTAAAACTTTTGGTTCTATTGTCGTATATTTTGCTGTTAATTACACCTATTAATAGTAACCTAACATAGAAGTTATGAATTTGAAAGCCATGAGGATGATGACAGCATTGCTGATCCAGATTTTCTTCCCAATGAAACGGAGCTTCCAAGGGAGAGTTTTACAGAACCTGAAGTGACCAATAAAAATATTGAAACCAACGAATCGGAAATGGATGATGGAACTAAGGCTGCAGAGAAGAGTTTTACTGTACCTGTTTTTTAAGAACTTGACGTGGCCAATGAAAATATTATTGATATTGACATCTTGGAAACGGAAACTCAAGAATCTGGCGTGACTACATCACGTGACTACTACAAGGAGACATACATCATGTAAACGCGGAAACTAAAATGGTTTTGGCAAATCCTGAAGAAGAGCATGAACCAGTAGTTAAAAGAAAAAAGAAAGAAAACCTTAAGAGACCTAGTTTAACAGACGAAGATAAATTTTTGCGGGATACAAAGAAACATCCAATGTTATCTCCTTGTTTACAGAAATGTAAAGATACTCAATGCAAAGATTTTTCTGATAAAGATCGAAAAAAAAATATATGGAAATTATTGGCGTACTAACTATGGCCAGCGACGAGTGTGGCTCTCGAAACATGTTTGTATCAAAACAGTTAATAGACGCACAGTCACTTCTACAGAAAATATATACAAGAAAAATAAAACGCGCCAGTTTTACTTGCCCAAAGCCGATGGAAACACTGTTATTAAAGTTTGTCGTAATTTTTTGTTACGCACTTTGGGTTATACAAATGATTCAGTATTACCGAATTGTGCAATGCAATGGAACGTGCACCTTGGGTACAGCAGTGAAATAAAATAGAGGCAAGTATCAAAAAAAGATATTAGACCGAGATATGTATAATTAAAGCACACATTGAAAGCTTTCATCCAATTGTAAGTCATTATACCGAACATAAGGTATTTACCCAGAGACTTATCAATTAATTTAATGTTTTCAAACTTTTTAGAAAAATATCCTGGCTATTGTTCGATAGAAATGTATAGGTTCTACCATTAAGGAAATGCACATTTTTTTAAAAATGCCAAAATCAGACAAATGTCTAGGGTGTGAAGTTTTCAAAAACTTAGAAAAGGAAGCAGACAAGGAAAATAAAGAAATACCTCCGGAAAGTCTAGACAATCATAACATTCACATTGATAAAGCAAAAAAGGCTAACGAATTCTATAAATCTGATGTTCTTGAAAAAGCTTCACCAGCACATGTGAAGTTTTTGTCAATGGACTTACAAAACGTTATTTTGCTTCCCAGAATGCCAGGGATTAAAGACACTTTTTTTGCCAGAAGCTCAGTATGTTTTAACGAAACATTCGCTCCTATTTATAAGGAATCTGGGTTAAATAGCTACTGCGTAGTTTGGTAGGGAATGGCTGGTCGAAAAGCACCCAACATCGTAGATTCCATTTTTACAGTTATAAGGAGAAAACGTGAAATGAAAAGACGTGATGTTACAAAATTTATTTTTTGGGCAGATAATTGTACTACCCAAAACAAAAATTGGACAATTTTTTCGGCATTGACTGTGATTTTAGCATTGAATGGGAGAAAAAAGAAGAGCCACTAGAAAAAACGACGATGTCTTAAAAAATTTTCAGATAAATTCGGTTGTAGAAGTGAATTTTAAAAGAGGATCAAAAACACTATTTTTCAAAACAATTTTTATCGAAGACTACACCGAACTTGACCTTTTGCAAAAAAATATGCAACTGAGCACTACTTACCCGAACCACTAACACTAGGGGAATTCCAGAAGAAAAGAAAAAAGCTATCCTTAAGACTTTAGTTCCTACAATGCGATAAACCGAAGATATTTTTGGGAAAATATTTCTGTAAATAATGATTCAATAGATTTAATAACGTCTTTTGAAGAAGATTAACTACTAAGAACGATAATATGAGTTTTTTTTTTAAATAAAACTTTTTCTCAATATATCCTGTGGTTTTGTACTATTTTCTTTAATTATGAACTTAACCTCCGGTAAAATGTAAAACACAGTACATATCTGCTTTAAAGTTATTTAAATAAAAAATATTTCACTTAAATAGTGTTTATAGATAAGTACGGCGAAACCTTTAAAGTTAATTGCGTTTTTCTCGAAAATTATATGTCTGCAGATACTGTGTTTTTCATTGGAGCAGCCGTTCGGCTTCAGTGCAATTGGCATCATCGTAGGATACAGAAACATTTTTGACTTCTTGCTGTGCTTACCGCATAGCAGTTATTGGCCTTTTTTCTTTTAGATTTTGCTAGTTTGACACATGAATGATATCGTCCCTTTCCAGTTTCGGATGGTGTTGAAGATATTCAAGGGGATTATTTATAGTCCACTGTCAAGTTTTTATAAAAGTATGAGGAAATGAATTAAATTATAGAAATGCTAATTATGCAATCTAATAGGGCAGTAGTACGCCGACAACTACTAATTATTTGAGATTTTTAGGAAAAAAGGTATTTAGAAAATCCGATGTAATGCAATGTTGTGGATACTTTTTAACCCTCCTTGGTCCTTCTAGGGTTAATCAATCTATTTACCTGCCACTAAATTTGAACATAATAATTAAAAGCAAGCCAAAGTTTTACTTTAATAAAATTAAAATAACATTAAAATAAAACTTTATTGGGACCAAGCTTCTGGTAACAAATTCGTGTTGCAATTTGCAAACCATCGAATGCTGGAGCAAAGAAGGCTAAGGGAGATCTAAAAGTTGCACTTCACTTCTCTCCTGTCTGGCGGGGTAAAATTTTAACGAAAAATTGTCCCGCATACTTAGATAGGAGTAAAAATGATAGAAATAAATAATCATTTATTCGCTTAACAGGTGAAACTGTAAGAGGCAGGGCCCCCGCTACCATATGTGCAAAGTGTGCAATGTACACAAGCGCCATCCTTTAGGGGCGCCAAAACCCGGGGTCAAAAATTGCAAAAAAAAGCAAAGAAACAAAAAAACCAGAATTAATTTTAAAATAAAAGTTGAGAAATTAAGTAGGATTTAGTTTAAACACACACTAAATTTGATTAGTATATTATCCAGTTACTGCCGATTCCCATTTGTGAGAACATGTCAGAAGTCAGGCATTTTAATTTATTCTGTTATGCTTTTACTCTGGGGGTAAAAGGGGTATTCTCAGGGGAATACGCCCAAGAATACCTGGGGGTATTCTCGGGGGTGAGAAAACATTCGTTCAAAATAAGTCCGGAATTGGATAAACTGACTAATTCTAAGTAACTTTTGTTATATAGAGATTTTCACTAAGTCAAATTCTTTTCGAGTTACTTACAAGTGAGTATGTTCATTTTTCAACAAAAAACCCCGTTTTTAGACGGTTTTTCGCAATTAAAAACTAATTATTTTATCGAAAAAATACTCGTAGCAAAAATATAGCTTACAAGAAAATGAATAAAATAATTTATATATTGAAGTCTGCAAAACCCAGTAGAAAGCAGAGTTGTAACTAATGAAAAGTAGGTTCTTATTCGTCAAATTCCAAATCGAATATTTCAACGTGAAATAACCAAAAATTAAGCACTTTTCGGGGAAAACTCATTACAACTGCTTTAAAATGTTTAAGAAAAGCTTTATTTATATGATAATATGTAATGTTCATCGGTTTAAAGTGCTCATTTTTGAAAAAATTTGGTTTTTTTTCAATCTTGAAAAAATTTCTTTTTTCAAATAACTTTAAAATTAATTAGTGATACCAAAAATTTCAATCAGTAAAAAAATGTAGATTTTCCTTTTCTAAATATTTTGGATGTTTTGTTTTCCTGTAAGACAAAAATTGGAAGATATGGCTGTTCAAATTTTGCATACACTCATGATTAGTGACTCGTTCAGCCCTTTCGCCCTTTTAAATAAAGCCTTTTGAACAGGTGAAACTTCAGATCATATAAACAATACGTAAGTAAAGTAACTTGTGGTGAAGCGGTAACAATTAGTTTTATTTGGGATGCTAATTAGGGGATGGTTTTCATGATTTTTTTATCAAAAAAAGGGACCAACATTATTTTTAACTTATTTACTTTTGATAGCTTCTTCTATAAACACTTTAAAAAAGTTGTAACGAGTTTTCCCTGATACGTGCTTGATTTTTTGGTTATTTTACGATGAAATATTTGATTTATAATTTGACGAATAAGAACCTCCTTTTCATCAGCTACAGCTCTGCTTCTACTGGGTCTGAAGACTTCATTTATAGGTACTTAAACCATTTTTTTTTTCACTTTTTTATAAGCTATATTTTTTTGATAAAATACTTACTTTTTGAGTTATTTGCGCTAATACGTCTAAAAACTTGTTATTTTTGTTGAAAAATGAACATAAATTTACTCGCAAATAACTATTGAAAACGAAACTAACGAAAACTATTGAAAAGTATTGACGGAAAAAAATCTTTATTGAAGAAAAGTTATTTAAAATTAGTCATTTTATCCAATTCCGGACTTTTTTGAACGTATATTTTTTCACCCCCAAGAAGGGGTGAAACTTACACTCTAAAGTTCAGTTTTCTGGTTTATTTCAAGCACCTACCTACGTTCAAAAAAAAATAAAAAACATGATCCAAAATGCCTTAAGGGGTGCCAAAATCCTTTTTTGCACACAGGTGCCAGTACCCTTTACGGCGGCCCTGGTAAGAGGTACCTGGTGCCCGGTATCCCGTTGCACATCGTATCCTGGAGTTTTATGGAAATTCGCTATGAAAATCGTTAAGACTTGTTATCCCGAGGTTTTTGAGGTCGCTGAACACAAATATTGCTTTGCCTACGCTGTACGAGGTACCTGGTGCCAGGTATCTACGTCATACCCTGGAGTTTTATCAAAATTCGCTATGAAAAGAGTTGAAATTCATTATCTCCAGGTTTTTGAGGTCCCTGAACACGAATATTGCATTTAAGATGCTGTAGGAGATTCCTGGTACCTCCTGATGTAAAATATTCCGGAAGTAAAATGAGCCTTCGTTCGGATCTCCGGGTGAGGACTATCTCAGGGGGAACACCATTATAGGTTAGAAAAATCAGGATAGGGTATTGGAATCTTGGTAGTCTTACAGGTAAGAGGCTGGAGTTAGTGGATGCGCTCAAACGAAGAAGAATTCAAATTGCTTGTATTCAATAAATTAGGTGGAAAGGACAAAGGGCGAAAGAACTAGGTGAAGGATACAAATTTTGTATCCTTTGAAAAATAGCCAATATTATTAGAGAGCCGGCTATTGAAATACTTGGGAAAACTTCAGGAAATAAGTTTGAGGATAAAGAGACTTGGTGGTGGTCAAATGAAGTACAAGGAAAAATAAAAGAGAAGGGAAAATTATATAAAAAAAGGCAAGAAACCAGATCGGGCATAGATCTTCAAAACTATACGATCGCCAAAAAGGAAGCGAAAGTAGCAGTAGCAAAAGCTAAAGCAGAAGCGTATTCAAACCTATACGATCAACTTAATACCAGGGAAAGCAAAGCAAAGATATATAAAATAGTTAAACAGAGAGCAAAGAAAGCAAGAGATTTTAATCAGATTAGATGTATCCAAGATGAAAATAATAAAATACTAATTCACGGAAAGGATGTCAAAAAGAGATGGAGAAAGTATTTTGACAGTTTATTAAATGAAGAATTTGACAGACAGCCTGTGGAGTTAACGGAGACAGTAACAGCAATTGTTACTAGAATAGCAAACGGGGAAGTGGCTCAAGCGCTTCAAAAAATAAAGAAAGGAAAAGCAGTCGGACCAGATGACCATATTCTTGGGGAAGTATGGAGAGCATTGGGAGAGAAATGAATAAGTTGGCTAGCTGGTCTATTTAATAAAATTTTGGAAGTTGGACAAATGCCAGACGAATGGAGAAGCAGTATATTAGTACCTGTCTACAAAAACAAAGGAGACATACAACAATGTACAAACTGCTACAGGGCTATAAAACTACTTAGCCACACCATGAAAATAAGGGAGAGAGTAATTGATAGACGGATACCTGAAGAAACCGAAATATCCGATAATCAATTTGGCTTTATGCAGGGCAGATCAACAACAGATGCAATTTTCATTGTGAGGCAACTGATGGAAAAATACAGGAATAAAGAGATCAACGCTCATATGGTATTCATTAATCTTGAGAAAGCATATGATAGAGTTCCTCGAGAGATTCTGTGGTGGGCATTCAATAAAAAAGGAGTCCCTGGCGAATATGTAAAGATTGCGAGAGATGTGTATGAGGGAGTAACGACTAGTGTTACGACAGGTGTGAGAGAGATTGATAAATTTCAGGTGAAAGTAGGATTTCACCAAGGCTCAGTGCTTAGTCCTTACTTATTCTCAATAGTTTTGGACCAGATAACAGCGAAACTACAGGGTAGCATTCCATGGTGCCTAATGTATGCTGATGATGTAGTGTTAATAAGAGATGGTGAAAGAGACTTAAAAAAAAATTGAACAGTGGAGACAAGCTCTGGAGGAAAATGGTTTAAAACTTAGTAGGACAAAAACGGAGTATGTGGAATGTTCATTTAAAGATGGAGTTACTACAAATAAAATGGTATCTTTGGATGGTGAAATGATTGTGAAAAGCAATAGTTTTAAGTACCTAGGATCGGTACTACAGAGTAATGGAGAAATAGATGGATATGTATGCAGTAGAATTAGGGCTGGATGGATGAAGTGGAAAGAAGCGAGTGCGAGTGGTGTGTTGTGTGACGGAAAAATTACAATGAAGCTGAAGGAAAAATTCTATAAAACAGCCATAAGACCGGCTATGATGTACGGAACTGAATGTTGGGCAGTGAAAAAGAAAGAGGAACAACGAATGTATGTGGCGGAAATGAGAATGTTTAGATGGATGAGTGGAGTGACAAAGAAGGATAAAATTTGAAATGAGTATATTAGGGGAAGTCTAGGTGTGGCACCAATTGATGCCAAAATGAGAGAGCATAGGTTAAGATGGTTTGGTCATGTTCAACGTCGAGACGTTAATCACCCAATACGAAGAATAGCTGAAGTACAGATTCCTGGAAGGAGTAGGAGAGGAAAACCAAAGAAGACCTGGGGGGAGACGATAAGGCAGGACATGTTGGTAATATTAACATTGATATGATCCAAGATAGAATTGTGTGGAGAAATGCAATTAGGAAAGCCGACCCCGCATAGAGATAAGGCAAAGAGAATGATGATGATTTGTTAAAACTTGTTATTCCATGATTTTTAAGGTTACTGAGAATTTTAATCATATATAGGAGGATTTAACATCTTAATATGTAAAAAAATATTTTTAAATGTAAAAAAAATTCGAATTGTTTTTCATATTTCTGAATTAAAATAACTTACTTTTACTCTTACTCACTATTGAATGTTATAACATTTTATAACGAATTTCTATAAAATTCCAGGAGATGATGTAGACACCATGTACATCGCACAGCACCTTCGATGCAATATTCGTGTTCAGCGACCTCAAAAACACCGAGCTAATAAATGGCCTACCCGGGTAAGATGATGAAAACTGCCCCCAACTCGATTCGAATTCCATATAGGTCACCGTCTAGCATATATAGTGAAACATACTTTCTTTTTAAATTTTTAGCCCCTTAGGTGGTCATGTGACCCACCTAGAGCCTAATTAGGGTTTTTGTGTTTTTATTTTTTATCTCAGCCACATCGAGAACCAGCGAAAGACTTTAAATTAAAAAGTTGTAAGCTTTAAAAAGTTCTGTCCGAAATTTTTTTTTTATTTTTGGCGGGAAATTTAAATTTTAGAACGATTTTAAATGAGTATAAAAAATAACTAAGCTATTCGTTTTCACGAAAAAAATATATAACGTGTATTTTTGCATAATGTTTCACCCTGAATTTTTTCAAATTTTTAAAATTGGTGAAACAATTTTATACATATTTTTCAAAAAACGTAACACCGACACTAGAATAGGTTAAAAACTGATAAATAATTGGGGTTTGCTTAATAAAAATTTTTTGTAACGCCATCCATTTTCAAGATACGTTGAAGAAAACAAAATTTTACACATTTTTTACGATTTTGCCGAAACTACTGGCAACATTGTAATAAAACTTGGCGGGTTTTAAGAGGTAGTTATTGTACATGTTTTGACATACAATTAAGGATTTGATATTCATCATTGGCGCGCATAGGGGTAATGGTCTGAACTTTTCAAAGAAAAAAAGATAGTACGCCACTGACATATTTCAAAGTAAAAATCATTTTTGATGTTGTTCTTAAGCTATTTTCTGGCATTTTTATAATCAAGTATATTCAAATGGGAAATAAGCCACAATTTTACCTAAACATGATTTTATTAACGTTTCGACGCCCAAGTCGGGTGTCGTTGTCAAAATATAAAATAATACTAAATAAACAAAAATGTTGTTGCTTAGTAAAAAATTCTTCTAATAATTTATTTAATCTGACTCATTTATATCGGCAATTCAGACACGTATTATACATTTCAAAGTAGACGACTTTAAAATGATATTGCCAATATTGATGAGTTGCGTTCCTGGGACGACTTTACTAAAAGATAGTTCATTCGATTACATGAAATCAATCCCAACTCAATTCGGTGGCACTGAAATTCTCGCGTTAGAGATTCCATAGTAAATCACGAGGGAAAACCAGGAAAAACCTCGTGATACTATCCCGACATCGTAAGTATTTGGGTTTACATTTAGTTTACTCTCAAAACTAATACCAAATTCTGACTTGATATTTTAAATTTTAAATAATACTAAAATACTAAATATGTACTAACTCGATATGTTACTGATTTACTAATTGTGGTATTTTCTTTCTATTGATTTCCTCCTTTAATATGGGTAACCACATCCTACTGCATTCTACCGAGGAATTTGCGACACAATTGGTTTCATTTAGCATAATTAGAGCCGCTTCTTTGATTTTTCTCTTTTTTTAATATATTTTAATAATTTAATCCAAATAATATTTTAGTAAGTTTTGACATAAACAGTTTATTTGCAAATGTGCCATTAGATAAAACTTTAAACATAATCAAAACGAAATTAGAAAATGATAATACATTAACAACTAGGACAAGACTAAATGTATCAGCTATAATGGATTTATTGACATTATGTACTAATAATACCTATTTTCAACTAAATAATGAATTCTATAAACAAAATTTTGGTCTCGCAATGGGCTCTTCTTTATCTCCATTATTGGCTAATATATTTATGGAGGATTTCGAAACTAATATCCTTTCTAAACAAAATTTAAAACCCACAGTATGGTGGAGATATGTAGATGATGTGTTTTCCATATGGCCTCATAGATCGGAATTGTTGGATACGTTCCTGAATATTATAAACGATCAAGAAGAGACAATAAAGTTTACAATGGAAAAGGAATACAATAACACCCTACCTTTCCTCGATGTTTTGGTCTCAAAAAAGGGTACTGAATATGAGACTCAAGTGTATAGAAAACCAACACACACCAACATATATCTCAATTACAAATCAAATCATAACATCAACGTTAAAAAGGGAATCATTAAATCCTTATATGATAGAGCCAAAATTACTTGTTCTAACGAAAATTCATTTTTAGAAGAAAAACAATTGTTGACATCTGTGTTATTAAAAAATGATTATCCCATATCGTTTATAAATAAGGAATTGTCAAGATTGGATCGAATGGAACAGAACAACTTAGAAATGGATCCTACAACATTCACAAGAAATAATACGAGGAAAATATCAATACCATATGTAAAAGGACTATCCGAGAAACTTAAAACAATAGGAAATAAATTCAACATATCAACAACATTCAAAACAACAAACACATTGAGATCTATTCTATCTAAAACTAAACCTAACAGTGAACAAGAAAGAACAAAGAATTGTATTTATAAAATACCTTGTGAATGCGAACAATTTTATATAGGTGAAACATCAAGACCATTAGACGTTAGAGTAAATGAACATCAGTCTTATATAAAAAAATAGAGAATTTGATAGATCTCAAATATGTCAACACGCATGGGATAATGAACATAGAGTTCAGTGGAGAGATTCAAGTATAGTCCTAAAAGAAGCAGATAGTAAAAAAAGAAAAATCAAAGAAGCGGCTCTAATTATGCTAAATGAAACCAATTGTGTCGCAAATTCCTCGGTAGAATGCAGTAGGATGTGGTTACCCATATTAAAGGAGGAAATCAATAGAAATAAAATACCACAATTAGTAAATCAGTAACATATCGAGTTAGTACATATTTAGTATTTTAGTATTATTTAAAATTTAAAATATCAAGTCAGAATTTGGTATTAGTTTTGAGAGTAAACTAAATGTAAACCCAAATACTTACGATGTCGGGATAGTATCACGAGGTTTTTCCTGGTTTTCCCTCGTGATTTACTATGGAATCTCTAACGCGAGAATTTCAGTGCCACCGTTGCATTTGGTTGTCTTTTTAAAGACAGATCACATGCTATGATTTTTGTGGCGGATATTCTTGAGTTGGGATTGATTTCATGTAATCGAATGAACTATCTTTTAGTAAAGTCGTCCCAGGAACGCAACTCATCAATATTGGCAATATCATTTTAAAGTCGTCTACTTTGAAATGTATAATACGTGTCTGAATTGCCGATATAAATGAGTCAGATTAAATAAATTATTAGAAGAATTTTTTACTAAGCAACAACATTTTTGTTTATTTAGTATTATTTTATATTTTGACAACGACACCCGACTTGGGCGTCGAAACGTTAATAATATCATTTTTAGGTAAAATTATTTGCATATACTTAATCATTTTTGAATTCCTCGTTCAATTTGCAGTAAAAAACTATCTTCTGATTTTATCATACGACGCGCCGTTTTGCTGCAAAAAAGAAAATATCTTGACGTTTCCAAAGTATTCGAATTAGTTTTTATAATGTAGTTTTATAATGTAATTTTATAATGAGTTTATGTAGATGTAGAAACTACTAGAAGTTTGAATACTTTGTAAGGATATCTTTTATTTTTTGAATAAAAATGGCGCGTCGTATGAAAAAATAGGAAGAAAGATTTTTTGTCACAAATTGAACGAGGAATTCAAAAACGATTGTTAATTTAAAATATGTCAGTGGCGTACTATCTTTATTCTTTAAAAATTTCAGACCATTACCCCTATGCGCGCCAATGATAAATATAAAATTCTTAATTGTATGTCAAAAAATGCAGAACAACTCTTAAAACTCCAAATTTTATTACAATATTTCCAGTAGTTTCGGAAAAATCGTAAAAGATGTGTAAAATTTTGTTTTCTTCAACGCCCTGTATCTTGAAAATGGATGGCATTACAAAAAATTTTTGATTAAGCAAACCCCAATTATTTTTTAGTGTTTTACCTACTCTAGTGACGGTGTTACCTTTTTTGAAAAATATGTAAAAAATTATATCAAAAAACGAAAAAAAAAACCGAAAAAATGCGGTTTTTTATTTTGAAGGTGAGTTTCACCAAATTTACAAATGTAAAAAAATTCAGGGTGAAATATTATGCAAAAATACATGTTATATATTTTTTTCGTGAAAACAAATGTCTTAGTTATTTTTTATACTTATTTAAAATTTTTAAATTGTTCTAAAATTTAAATTTCCCGCCAAAAATAAAAAAAAAATCGAACAGGACTTTTTAAAGCTTACAACTTTTTTATTTAAAGTTTTTCGCTAGTTCTCGATGCGGCTGAGATAAAAAATAAAAACATAAAACCCTAATTAGGCTCTAGGTGGGTCACATGACCACCTAGGTGGCTAAAAATTTCAGAAAGTTAGTTTTACTATATATGCCAAACGGTGATCTATATCGAATAGAGTTGGGGGCAGTTTTCATCATCTTACCCGGCTAGGCCCTTTCAACTATAATAAATTTTGATAATACTTCAGGAGATGACGAAGATACCGTGTACCAGGTACCTCAGACAGCATTGCTGAAGCAATATTCGTGTTCAGCGACCTCAAAAACATCGGCATAACAAGTGTTAACGATTTTCATAATAAATCCCCATACAACAAAAGTTATTTACCAGCAATTTTATTGCTGGAATCGAATCTTATGATTGTATACATCATTAACATAGGTATGCAAACTCAGCAGATAGTGTGCTACTTTTTTATAAACAAAATGGCGCCCGAAAATCATGTTTTTTCAATTTTTGCTCTATAACTTCAAAGATTTTAACGTCACACTAAAAACACTCAATTAAAATTTCACCGTAATTAAATTCTGCATAAAGACGTGTTTTTCCCGATTCACTTCGACAAAAATTTTCCCCGAAAAATGCGGGTTTTTCCACAAAATCTTAAATTTTCAACTAAAATTTTAGATAAGTAATTGTTTATCGATAATTAAATAACTTGGTAATGTAAAAGCTCTTATTGTATAGATTATAATTCCAGAAGCCGATGGAAATTGAATGAACAGTTTAGCAACAATTTAATTGTTAATTAAAAATTTACGGTCGCTATAATTACCACGATGATTATGATACATAAGAATAACTATGATTTTTGTATAAAAAGACACTGTGCCTATATAATATACTTTACTGAATTGAAATTTGACTATTTAAGCGGCCTCAGGAATATTTTAAAATTATAAAAAAAAAATTTGGCTTATAAACAAACAGAATATCTCGGGAAATATTAAATTAAATTAAATCATGAAAGCAGTTTTGGAAAAACAGCAGGACGCTTATTATAAAAGAAAATACGTTTAATTTTGATGAGTGGTTCCTGAGATACAACCGGTCAAAGTTGACCGGCATTTACGGCAAAGATATATACAATAGGATCATAATTTTCAAACCATCACCTTTTTATTTTTGTCCTCCTCCGCAACACCAATTTTCATATCTTTAAAATACTCATAACATTTATTATTATAATAAAAACTATCGATATTACGAGTGAAAATTGCCAAAAATAGCAAAATTCCAATCAAAAATTAGGTTGGAGAAAATGTAATCTCAAAGTTCAAAATCGGTATACGTTAAAAAAATCCATTTTTTCGGCTTCTCATGAAGCAATTTTCTTCATTCTTTTTTTGTTCCCAAGTAACTCGAGTAAAGCCATCTAACTAACGTATTACTAAAAGTCAAACTTGCTTTTGTTTTGTTATAATAGATTAATTAATTTATAAGAAAAGAAAACTACATATTTTTTCCAGTTTTATTTTTTTAGATAAACTTACTACAGGTGTACCTTTTAACGTTAAAAATACAAATATTTTCATTTGAAAGCTGTATAATTATTTAAACAATCTCTATTTAAACAAATTAAAAACTCCAGTTACTTGGGAACAAAAAAAGAATGAAGAAAATTGCTCCAAGGGAAGGCGAGGAAATGCATTTTTTTAACGTATACCGATTTTGAACTTTGAGATTACATTTTCTCCAACCTGATTTTTGATTAAAATTTTTCTATTTCTGATAATTTTCACTTGTAATATCGATAGTTTGGATTATAATAATAAATGTTATGAGTATTTTAAAGATATGAAAATTGGTGTGGAGGAAGAGGGCAAAAATAAAAAGGTGATTCTAGGATCAAATAAAAAGGAAAATTATGATTCTATTTTTTATATCTTTGCCGTAATCGTCACTCATCACAATTAAACGCTTTTTCTTTTAAAAGAAGCGCCCCGCCGCTTTTTTTCCAATACCGTTTGCATGATTTAATTTAATTTAATATTTCCCGAGATATTCTATTTTATATTCAAGTAGATCTGGCTACCTATCATCGTCTTTTAAATTATGAGCATGTTGTTGTGGGTTATGATTATTGTAGAGTATATGATGCTGTGGAGGTTAGGCGATGTTTCAAATGCTGCGGTTTTCATCACTTCGCAAATAATTGTCAAGCAAATCAAGTAGTCTGTCCAAAATGTTCTTTAAGTCATCCAGTCTGTGAATGTAAGTCTACTGCTTTAAAATGTATAAACTGTGTTAATTATAACAAACGTGATGGAGTTCAGACGATTAATACTGACCATGCAACATGGGATAAATCCTCATATCATGTATTCAAGCATACGCTGGACTCATTTAAGGCTAATATACTTGACATTAAATAGCAACCACAGAAACAATTTATTAAACCCCAGGTGAAGAATAATGGAAGCCCAAAACTAAATATTGAAGTATATTACCAAAACTGTTGCAGTTTGCTAGGTCGGACTCAATTGGTTTACACTAACCACGGCTCCGTTCCTGGTACCCATAAAATTTTTGCGTTCACTGAAACTTGGTTAAATTCTAGTGTGTATGATTCGGAACTTTTTGATCCTGAATTGTTTACTGTGATTCGTTCAGATCGGGATTTTTTAGCCACTGGGACAACTAGAGGTGGAGGTGTACTGTTAGCAGTTAATAAAGCATTAAATGTTATTCCTATTGATGTCTACTCTATATGTGCTGCTATTGCTGAAGTCAAATTAATTGATGTAGTCATAAGCAAAGTTGTATCAAAGAAAATAGTTTTTTATCTCGTGTTAGTATATATACCTCCGCAAACACCTCTAGCTGAACTATAATTATTCCTAGAGTGTTTAGAAACAGTTAAATGCCTTTTTAACGAAACAGTATTAGTCTTGGGTGATTTTAATATACCGGAATATACTCAAGGCATTACTACCGGTAAATCAGTGGCCGTGCAGAAGGTTGCAAATTTCTTTAATCTATCGCAATATAATCATGTAGTTAATCATAATGAACGAATCCTAGATTTGGTATTTTCTAATATATTTTGTAACGTATATCAGGCAATTGACTATGTTGTTCCCATGGATAACCATCATCCACCGCTCATCATTGATTTTAGTATTAAAAAAGAATTTAATGAAATCAAAATCGACAGTAAGCAGAATTTTAACTTTAAGAGAGCCAACTTTATAGAACTTTATAATGAACTCTATTTATCTGACTGGTCTTTTCTTTCCACTGATCTTGATATCAACAGCAACCTAAATGCCTTTTATCAGTATATTCACAGCATCTTCTCTAAACATATTCCTATTAAAAAGAAGCAAACTAAACGTTATCCGTTTTGGTTCAATGGTGATCTGATTAATCTTCTGAATACTAAAAATAGAGCTTGGAACGCGTTCAAAAAATCTCGTAATATTCAAAATTACACTGAATTCAAGAGAATTCGTTCAGAATTCAAATACTTTAATCAAATAATATACAAGCGTTATGTGTCTCAACTAGAACTCAATCTTAAACAAGATCCTCGTAGCTTTTGGTCGTTCATAAACTCCAAGAAAACAAATTGTTCTATTCCTGAAACTATGTCGTATAATAATATAAAGCTAGAGACTTCACAGGATATTGCCTCATCATTTGCCGATTTCTTCTCAAAGTCATACACCGATATTTCTCCTCCCGACCATATCACTCCCAAATTAAATACATATATTACCGAACAATTGCACATTCCCGCTTTTACAAAATCTGAAATTGAACAGGCCATAAGGAAGATTAAGCCGAACATGACGATGGGACCAGATAATGTTCCTGCATTTCTCATAAAAGATTGTGCCCACGTATTTTCAACTCCTCTGTGTACTTTATTTAACTGCATATTATCCAGTTTGGTCTTTCCCACACAATGGAAAGTTTCTAAAATTGTCACTGTGTTTAAGAAAGAAAATCGAACTTCTATCCAAAACTATAGGCCTATTGCTATCATATCCAACTTTAGTAAAATTTTCGAGATATGTATAAATAAACACCTTTACACCCACATTTCACCATTCATAGTTCCCCAACAGCACGGATTTATCAGTGGTAAATCTACTTTAACAAACCTTGTTAATATCACTCAAATCCTGTGTGAAGCATTAGACAGAAATGCTCAAGTCGACGTCATATACACTGACTTTTCCAAAGCTTTTGACCGCTTAAGTCATAAAATTCTACTGAATAAGCTCAGTTCTATTTCCATGACACCTACGCTGTTACAATTATTTAACTCTTATTTTACAGATCGATGGCAATATACACAAATTAGAGGTTTTAAATCAACCCCTTTTCCTCAGTTATCCGGAGTACCTCAAGGTTCAATTGTAGGGCCGCTACTGTTTGTGATATTCGTTAATGATATTGTTGATGACCTAGATGTTCATTCACTAATTTATGCGGACGATTTAAAATTATTTTTTGAAATTAAGTCACCCTCCGATTGCATTAGACTTCAAGAAAATTTAAATAAAATCAGTATATGGTGTGACACTAATTGTTTGCAGCTAAATGCGTCTAAATGTAATGTTATGTCTTTTTCTAGAAGCCCTTCTCCAACACACTACGATTATCATATACATAATACTTCCATTTGTCGCCCCAGCTCTGTTAAGGACCTGGGGGTCATATTTGACTGCAAACTATCATTTGTTCCACACATCACTAATATCGTTGCGGGTGCGTTTAGTACTCTAGGTTTCATTTTACGAAATGCGAAAGAACTTACCGATATTGACACTTGCAAATTTTTATATTCATCTCTTGTTCTCCCCAAACTCGATTATGCATCGATAGTTTGGTCTCCAATTTATCAAAATCACACAACTGTTGTGGAATCAGTACAGAGGCGGTTTTTAAAAAGTATGCACTTTAAATCCACTGGCATTTATCCTGCTAGGGGATTTTCTGAAGAGCTACTTCTCGATAAATTTAAGATGCAAAGTCTTCAGCGTCGTAGAATAACTCAATCTTTATGCTTTTTATTTAAAATTATTAACAATCAAGTAAATACTCCTGAGTTATTGCAACTTCTTAATCTCCACGTACCACGTGTTGCTTCTCGTACTACATCAAACGATGTCTATTAAGCTAGAAAGACCATTTCATAAGGGAGCCATGAGACACACCCCATATTTTTTTGCTATTTTATTGCTAATTTATTACGCAAATTAAAAATTTATTGCTTCATCCCCTTCAGAGAAACAGGTGGCCATTCCAGCTTAATATTAAGCTAGAAAGGCCAACATTCATATATCCGGAACGAAAGTAGATAGAGAGTTGCTTCCGGTGCCCTATTTTATTGCTAATTAATTGCTAATTTATTACGCAAAACAAAAATTTATTGCTTCATCCCCTTCAGAGAAACAGGTGGCCATTCCAGCTTAATATTAAGCTAGAAAGGCCAACATTCATATATCCGGAACGAAAATAGATAGAGAGTTGCTTCCGGTGGCCTATTTTATTGCTAATTAATTGCTGAAAGATTGAGTTTACAAGAATTTACAAACTCACCCCCTTCAACCCCTACCGATATCATCATTCCCCGGAATCCACAAAACGTGAAAATAACCAGTTTAAAGAGCTAAAACCAAGTACGTATTTTTTGCTTATTCATTTCTACAGGTCTAAGCCAAAAATGAATGTTTTGATTCCTCCCCTAACGAGCCACAATGGCTACTGCGGTTTAATACTTAAGGCTACAATACTCAACACTCCTATTTCAGGAAAGAAAGCAGATAGACGGTCGCTTCTGGCGGAATATTTAATTTTTAATTAATTTCTAAAAGATGGGGTATACCAGAATTTACAAACTCACCCCCTCCAACCCCTACCGTTATCATCGTTCCACGGATTTCACAAAGAGTGAAAATAATCAGTTTAAAAACTTAAAACCAAGTGGGTATTTTTTGTAATTAATAGCTGCAGGTCTACGCCAAAAACCAATTTTTTGCTTCATCCCCTAACGAGAAACAATGGCTACTGCGGTTTAATCCTTATGCTACAATACAAAACACTCCTATTTCAGGAACGAAAACAGATAGAGGGTCGTTTCCAGCGGCATATTTTATTGCAAATTAATTTCTGAAAGATATGGTATACAACAATTTGCAAACACACCCCCTCCAACCCCCACCGTTGCTGTCATTCCCCGGATTTCACAGAAAGTCAAAATTACTAGTTTAAAAACCTATGACCAAGTGGGTATTTTTTTCCTAAGCAACTGCTGCAGGTCTACACCAAAAACGATTATATTGCTTCATCCCCTAACGAGCAACAATGGCTACTGCGGTTAAATATTTAAACTACAACACTCAATTCTCCTGTTTCAGTAACGAAAACAGATAGAGCGTCGCTTCCGGCGGCCTATTTTATTACTAATTAATTGCTTATTTATTACGCAAATTACAAATTTATAGCTTCAACCCCTTCAGAGAAACAGGTGGCTATTCTAGCTTAATATTAAGCTAGAAGAGCCAACATTCATATTTCTGGAACGAAAGTAGATAGAGAGTAGCTTTCGGCGGTATATTTTATTGCTAATTAATTGCTGAAAAATTGGGTATACCAGAATTTACACACTCACCCCCTCCAACCCCTACCATTATCATCGCTCAACGGATTTCACCAGTTTAAAAACCACCAGAAATTACCAGTTTAAAAACCTAAGACCAAGTGGGTATTTTTTTCCTAAGCAACTGCTGCAGGTCTACGCCAAAATCGATTTTATCGCTTCATCCCCTAACCAGCAAAAATGGCTACTGCGGTTGAATACTTAAGCTACAACACTCAATTCTCCTATTTCAGTAACGAAAGTAGATAGAGGGTCGCTTCCAGCGGCATATTTTATTGCTAATTAATTTCTGAAAGATATGGTATACAACAATTTAAAAACTCACCCCCTCCAACCCCCACCGTTATCATCATTCCCCGGATTTCACAGAAAGTCAAAATTACTAGTTTAAAAACCTATGACCAAGTGGTTATTTTTTTCCTAAGCAACTGCTGCAGGTCTACGCGAAAAAGGAATTGTTTGCTTCATCCCCGTAACGACCAACAATGGCTACTGCGGTTTAATACTTCTGCTACAATACCCAACACTAATATTTCAGGAACGAAAGAAGATAAATAGTCGCTTGCGGCGCTATATTTTATTGCCAACTAATTACTGAAAGGTGGGGTATAGAAGCATTTACAGACACTCCCTCTCCAACCCCTAATGTTATTTTCATCCCCTTAATTTCACAAAATGTGAAAATACCCAGTTTAGAGATTTAAATCAAGTGTGTAGTTTTTTGCTAATTAATTGCTGCAGGCCAAAAATGAATTTTTTGCTTCATCCCCTTACGAGCAAGAATGGCTACTGCAGTTTTATAATGAACCCACAGTACCCAACACTCATATTTCATTTATAATTTTCTTAAATGCTTATTAAGAATATCTGTACAGTTCAATATTGATTTGTAGAGTTTTTTATACTTTAGAGTCCATGTTAAATTGTCGTTATCCATTATTACATATCTGTAGCACGTGACCCAATGCTCAGTTATTGTATATCGTTTTTTAATAACTAAATGGTAATATTGGCAGATTCTCTAAAATCTGTACATTTAAAATAAAGTATGCAACGTCCTTAAAAAACGAATATACTAAGAGAGTTGACCATAATTTTTGCATTTATGCGTGCTAATAATAAGCTGCGAAAGAATTTAAGCATAGGTACCAAAAAATTAAAGCAAGTGTTGTTTATTTAATTTTAATTTATTTTATCTTTAATGTACATTAATAATCTGAGCGCTATTTTTTTTGTTTCTTTAACGAAAAATGATTTTTCTAGTAAATCATCGAAGCCCATCCAAGATGTGTTTCCTCTTCGATAGGTATAGGTTATATAGTGACCACCTCGATTTTCATTAAAATCAGACAAACTGGTTCCTCCTACACCAGTGTATCCGATAGCACCCATTAATACTACCCAATGATCGTCGTCGCGGGGTATGTTTAAATTTTTATGGAGTGTCTTTAAGGGTATGGTTTTAATTTCTTCATGTTCATTATAGACTTGAAAAACCACAACATCCCCTGCAATGAATATAAATTAATTAACTTTTGTTTTTTATAAAATACCTGTAGAGAATTTGGAATGAAATTCAGTACAAAAAAAGACAAAAAGGGTGGTCATTAGCAAGCACCTAAACAGAAGTGTGAAGGTCAATGTCGACAAAACATTGACCTTCACACTGTGACAAAACAAAGATCTGGAAGGAGTGAGGAGTAACAAGAATAACGTACCTTGAAAGCAACCTTGATGAAAGTTTGTACCACTCACTGGAAGTAAGAACACATCTGGAAAAGGAACGTACAGTGTTTTACAAAATACAAAAAGTTCTATGCAACCTCCAGCTGGATATCTCATTGAGAACTAGAATACATAAGTGCTATGTTTTCTACATCTTCCTCTATGAGGTTGAAGCCTGAGCAATGACAGAAGTAACACAAAAAAAATCCAAGCATTCGAACTCTGGTGCTACCGTAAAATGCCCAGAATGTCCTAAATGAGCCATACGACAAATGCGGAAGTCTTTCGGAGGGTGAACAAGGAAACAGAGCTTATGCTTATACCTTATACCTACGACAGTGGACGAATATGACCTCCACAGAACTATTCAGGATGGCTGCAAATAAGATTAAATGGGAAAATGTAATGGTCAACGTCCTTAAGGATAAGGCACCGTAAGGAGAAGATAAAATATATGAGTAATTCCACATAAATTCTCTATATTTCTGTCACAGATTGTGGATTTTTTGAAATTTAGGGGCATGCTTCTGAAACCACTCTTTGTTTGTTCTTTAGGACCTGAAAGTCAAGCTGTTTTGGGAATTGAAATCGAAACTTATGTCATATGTCCGAATTATCTTTCCTATCGTTGTTTGCATTCATTAAATGCTATTTTGTAAATTGTTTGGTACAATATATTAACACTGTCGATGTAAACTTGCACGTTAAAGAAGATGGCCTTAACAGAATTTGTCTAAAGTCCAAAGTAACGTTCCTATTACCTATTTTTGAAAAAGAGACAAGTGTATTTTAGCATGTTTTTAAAGCGAAGGAACGTTCCTACTAGCTATACTTTTGAACAAGCGTATTTTAGAATTTTTTGCGTTTTTCTGTACTCCGACTATAATTGCAACACAAAAAAAGATACAAGAAACATTTCCATATGGTATAAACAGAATTTGCCTAAAACCGTAAGGAACTATCCTACAAGCTATTTTTTAATGAGAGATTAGAGTATTTTAGCATGTTTTTTTTTCATTTTTATGCATTTATTTGTAATCTGGCCATAATTACAACGATAAAAAAGTAACAGGTCGGTAACACTTTCGATGTAAAATTTTACACTGAAAAACGTGATACTAACAGAATTTAGCTAAAGCCTGAAGAAACTTTCCTATAACCAATTTTGGAAGGATAGATTAGAGACAAGTGTAGTTTAGCATCATTTTTCATTTTTATGTATTTATTTGCACTCTGTCCATAATATCAACCCTAAAAAAAGTATCAGGTAACATTTTGGATTTAACATTGCAGGATAAAGAAGATGACACTAATAGAATAATTAATACAATGCTCGTAGGAACATTCATATAAGCTATTTTTAAAGTAGATGTTAGTGGATTTTTTCTATAATCCATCTTCATGTGACGTTCTCGTGATGAATTGATTAAAAATAATACTTTTATACTTAAAAGTAATTTAAGAGAATACCCTTACTGTTCTTAATATTGTATTCAGATAAAAATCTCAAACTAAATCACCACCAAAATGGCGCATCAAAACGGATTGTAGAAAAAGTAATTAAGCTTAAAAAACATCTTAAAATCCACTAATTTCTCCTTCCAAAATTGGTTATAGGAAACTCCCTTCAGGCTTTAGCTAAATTCTGTTAGTATCATGTTTTTCAGTGTAAAATTTTACATCGAAAATATTACCTACCTGTTACTTTTTATCGTTGTAATTATGGCCAGAGTACCTACAAATAAATGCATAAAAATGAAAAAAAAAACATGCTAAAATACTCTAATCTCTCATTAAAAAAATAGCTTATCGGATAGTTCCTTACGGTTTTAGGTAAATTCTGTTTATGCCATATGGAAATATTTCTTGTATCTTTTTTTGTGTTGAAATTATAGTCGGAGTACAGAAAAACGCAAAAATTCAAAAATACACTTGTTCAAAAATAGCTAGTAGGAAAGTTCCTTCGCTTTAAAAACATGCTAAAATACACTTGTCTCTTTTTCAAAAATAGGTAATAGGAACGTTACTTTGGACTTTAGACAAATTATGTTAAGGCCATCTTCTTGAGCGTGCAAGTTTACATCGAGAGTGTTGATATATTGTACCACACAATTAACAAAATAGCATTTAATGAATGCAAACAAGGATAGGAAAGATAATTCGGAAAGATTGCGACATAAGTTTCAATTTCAATTCCCAAAAAAGCTTGACTTTCAGGTCCTAGAGAACGAACAAAAAGTGGTTTCAGAAGCATGCCCCTAAATTTCAAAAAATCCACAATCTGTGACAGAAATCTAGAGAATTTATGTGGAATTACTCATATATTTTATCTTCTTCTTACGGTGCCTTATCCTTAAGGACCTTGACCATTACATTTTCCCATTTTATCTTATTTGCAGCCATCCTGTTCATATTCGTCCATTGTCGTAGGTTTTTAAGCCAAGAGTTGCGTCTTCTTCCTGGTCCCCTTTTGCTATTAATTTTGCTTTCGATTATGTTCGTTAAGTTGGAGCAGTTCATACTTTTGATTTCTTACGATGAAAAAAAATTGTATTTTCCTTTTTTTTATTATAATCATAAGCTCTGTTTCCTTGTTCATCCTCCGAAAGACTTCCGCGTTTGTCGTATGGCTCATGTAGGACATTCTGAGCATTTTACGGTAGCACCAGAGTTCGAATGCTTGGATTTTTTTGTGTTACTTCTCTCATTGTCCAGGTTTCAACCCCATAGAGGAAGATGGAGAAAACATACCACTTATGTATTCTAGTTCTCAATGTTGCGGTTTTTCAAGTCTATAATGAACATGAAGAAATTAAAACCATACCATTAAAGACACTCCATAAAAATTTAAACATACCCCACGACGACGATCATCAGCTAGTATTAATGGGTGCTATCGGATACACTGGTGTAGGAGGAACCAGTTTGTCTGATTTTAATGAAAATCGAGGTGGTCACTACATAACCATACGGGCTATAATCAATGCCTATACCTACTGCAAGCGCCAGTTAACTTGGCGAGACGCATTGCACAGTGGCTTATGGGATGATCATCAGTCTCAGTGTCGTTGTGCGTATTCGCTGTCGCAAAGTTAACTGGCGCTTGCAGTATCGAAGAGGAAACACATCTTGGATGGGCTTCGATAATTTACTAGAAAAATAATTTTTCGTTAAAGAAACAAAAAAATAGCGCCCAGATTACTAATGTACATTAAAGATAAAATAAATTAAAATTAAATAAACAACACTTGCTTTAATTTTTTGAAACCTATGCAAATTCTTTCGCAGCTTATTATTAGCACGCATAAGTACAAAAATTATGGTCAACTCTCTTAGTAAATTCGTTTTTTAAGGAAGCTGCATACTTACCCTCTATCTACTTTTGTCGCAAAGTTAACTGGCGCTTGCAGTATCGAAGAGGAAACACATCTTGGATGGGCTTCGATAATTTACTAGAAAAATAATTTTTCGTTAAAGAAACAAAAAAATAGCGCCCAGATTACTAATGTACATTAAAGATAAAATAAATTAAAATTAAATAAACAACACTTGCTTTAATTTTTTGAAACCTATGCAAATTCTTTCGCAGCTTATTATTAGCACGCATAAGTACAAAAATTATGGTCAACTCTCTTAGTAAATTCGTTTTTTAAGGAAGCTGCATACTTACCCTCTATCTACTTTTGTTCCGGAAATCTGAATGTTGGCTATTCTAGTTTAATATTAAGCTGGAATAGCCACCTGTTTCTCTGAAGGGGTTGAAGCAATACATTTTTATTTTTCGTAATAAATTAGCAATTAATTAGCAACAAAAAGGCCACCGGAAGCAACTCTCTATCTACTTTCGTTCCGGATATATGCATGTTGGCTATTCAAGCTTAATATTAAGCTGAAATAGTCACCTGCTTCTCTGAAGGGGTTGAAGCAATAAATTTTTGATGAGAGACTAATAAGTTTCGAAACCGGTAGAGGTGCATGCAGCACTCTCTGACTGGACTAGAATATGATTCGGCTGTATTTTCGTTTTGCAACGAAATTGAAAATGGTTATTCATTTTCGAAATTGAAAATGGTTATTCATTTTTTTCAATAAATTTTTATTTTGCATAATATAGCAATAAAATAGGCTGCCAGAAGCGACCAGCTATCTGCTTTCGCCCCTGAAATACTAGGGTTGAGAGTTGTAGCTTAAGTATTCAACCGCAGTAGCCATTGTTGCTCGTTAGGGGATGAAGCAAAAAATTCCTTTTTGGCGTAGACCTGCGTAGAAGTTAATTAATTAGAAAAAATACCCACTTGGTTTTAAGTCTTTAACTGGTTATTTTCAGTCTTTGTGAAATCCGGGAAACGATGATAATGGTAGGGGTTGGAGGGGGTGAGTTTACAAATTCTGGTATACTGTATACTCCTCCTTTCAGCAATTAATTAAAAATAAAATATGCCTCCAGGAGCGACCCTCTATCTGCTTTCTTTCCTGAAATAGGACTGTTGGGTATTGTAACCTCAAGTATGAAACCGTAGTAGCCATTGTGGCTCGTTAGGGGATGAAGAAAAACATTCATTTTTGGCTTAAAACTGTAGCAATTAATAAGCAAAAAATACCCGCTTCCCTCTATCTACTTTTGTTCCGGAAATATGAATGTTGGCTATTCTAGCTTAATATTAAGCTGGAATAGCCACCTGTTTCTCTGAAGGGGTTGAAGCTATAAATTTGTAATTTGCGTAATAAATAAGCAATTAGTTAGCAATAAAATAGGCCGCCGGAAGCGACGCTCTATCTGCTTTCGTTACTGAAACAGGAGAATTGAGTGTTGTAGTTTAAGTATTCAACCGCAGTAGCCAATGTTGCTCGTTAGGGGATGAAGCAATACAATCGTTTTTGGCGTAGACCTGCAGCAGTTGCTTAGGAAAAAAATACCCACTTGGTCATAGGTTTTTAAACTAGTAATTTTGACTTTCTCTGAAATCCGGGGAATGATGACAACGGTGGTGGGGGTTGAAGGGGGTGAGTTTGCAAATTGTTGTATACCTTATCTTTCAGAAATTAATTAGCAATAAAATATGCCGCTGGAAACAACCCTCTATCTGCTTTCGTTCCTGAAATAGGAGTGTTGGGTACTGTAGCTTAAGAATTAAAGCGCAGTAGCCATTGTTTCTCGTTAGGGGATGAAGCAAAAAATTAGTTTTTGGCGTAGACCTGCAGACGTTAATTAGAAAAAAAATATCCACTTGGTTTTAAGTTTTTAAACTGATTATTTTCACGCTTTGTGAAATCCGTGGAACGATGATAACGGTAGGGGTTGGAGGGGGTGAGTTTGTAAATACTGGTATAACCCATCTTTCAGCAATTAATTAAAAATTAAATATTCCGCCAGAAGCGACCGTCTATCTGCTTTCTTTCCTGAAATAGCAGTGTTGAGTATTGCAGCCTTAAGTATTAAACCGCTGTAGCCATTGTGGCTCGTTAGGGGAGGAAGCAAAACTTTCATTTTTGGCTTAGACATGTAGTAATTAATGAGCAAAAAATACGTACTTGGTTTTAGCTCTTTAAACTGGTTATTTTCACTTTTTGTGGATTCCAGGGAATGATGATAACGGTAGGGGTTGAAGGGGGTGAGTTTGTAAATTTTTGTAAACTCAATCTTTCAGCTTTTGTAAACTCAATAAAATATGCCGCCGGAAGCTACCCTATATCTACTTTCGTTCCGGAAATATGAATGCTGGCTATTCTAGCTTAATATTAAGCTGAAATAGCCACCTGGTTCTCTGAAGGGGTTGAAACAATAAATTTTTGTTTTGCGTAATAAATTAGCAATTAATTAGTAATAAAATAGGTCACCGGAAGAAACTCTCTATCTACTTTCGTTCCGGATATATGAATGTTGGGCTTTCTAGCTTAATATTAAGCTGGAATGGCCACCTGTTTCTCTGAAGGGGATGAAGCAATAAATTTTTGTTTTGCGTAATAAATTAGCAATTAATTAGCAATTAATTAGCAATAAAATAGGCCGCCGGAAGCAACTCTCTATCTACTTTCGTTCCGGATATATGAATGTTGGCCTTTCTAGCTTAATATTAAGCTGGAATGGCCACCTGTTTCTCTGGAGGGGATGAAGCAATAAATTTTTGTTTTGCGTAATAAATTAGCAATTAATTAGCAATAAAATAGGCCACCGGAAGCAACTGTCTATCTACTTTCGTTCCGGATATATGAATGTTGGCCTTTCTAGCTTAATATTAAGCTGGAATGGCCACCTGTTTCTCTGAAGGGGATGAAGCAATAAATTTTTAATTTGCGTAATAAATTAGCAATAAAATAGCAAAAAAATATGGGGTGTGTCTTATGGCTCCCTTATGAAATGGTCTTTCTAGCTTAATAGACATTCACAAACGTTTTATGTTAACAGAGCCAGATCAAATATTTTGGTGCGGTCTCTGATCTCTTTGACATCTTCAATTCTAATTTACGCATCATTAAGAATACTGCTAACGATATTAGGTTGCAACCAGTCACTTTTTAGCATCTTGCTGTTATATTATATATTTATTCTGTATTTTTGTATTTAATTGTTTTACATACTATGTATTTTCTGTTTTTCTTTAATTACTTTATAAGTTTTTGTTCGTCGTTGTTCGTATGTGAGTGTGTTTTTCTCATTTTGAGAGTCTATGTATTTTATACTGTTTTGTTTTTATGTTTATGATCTGTAAACGGTAAATTTACTAATACGCTTAATACACTAACCCAGATTGTAATTGGTCCAGTACTGTTATTTGGGTACTAAATAAATAAATAAAATAAAAAAAAAATAAATAAATATAGGCCAAATATTTGTTTATAGGCCAAAAAATTATTTATAATTTTAAAATATTCCCGAGGCCGCTTAAATAGTCCAATTTTAATTCTGTAAAGTACATTAGATAGGTACAGTGTCTTTTTCTACAAAAATCATAGCTACTCGTATGTATCATAATTATTGTGGTTATTATAGCAACTGTAAATTTTTAATTAACATTTCAATTGCTGCTAAACTGTTTATTCAATTTAAATCGGCTTCTGGAATTATAATCTATACGAAAGGAGCTTTTATATTACCAAGTTATTTAATTATCGATAAACAATTACATCTAAAATTTTAGTTGAAAATTAAATATTAAAAAGTTGGAGAAATCCAAAGTTTCCGGGGAAAATTTTCGTCGAAGTAAATCGGGAAGAACATGTCTCTATGCAAAATTTTATTGCCGTGAATTTTTATTTGGGTGTTGTTGGTGTAAAGTTAAAATCTTTGGAGTTATAGAGCAAAAATTAGAAAAAACACGATTTTCGGGCGCCATTTTGTTTATAAGAAAAGTAGCACACTATATGCAGACTTTGCAGACTTTGCATACCTATGTTATTAATATATACCATCATAAGATTCGTTTCCAGCAATAAAATTGCTGGTAAATAACTTTTCACAAAAATGGTCTATCCTCCGATAATCTGCCCAGACTAATTCAGCGACCTCAAAAACACCCGAGTATGAAATTGAACTTATTTCCATGATTATTTTCCGAGTTGCCAATTTTTATTTTTTGAGATGCACTTGGAAACTGGATTTTTCGCATACAGCAATGCAATTTTAATTGAAAACAACTACATAAATATTTTCAACGATGAAATAAAGAAGAGTAATAAAAAATAAAATATGTCAAATAATGTTAACAACTGTGTGCCATGTGTCGTAAGACCTATATACAAATTAGGATTTCCTGCAATCTTCACAACGAAACCAATCTGTCGACATATTGTGATAGGCATGAAGCCTAACGTTAAAAGAAATCGATCATTTTTAGTATTTATACTATCATTCGTATCGATTGTTTTCGTGATGTATAATAGAATGATCAAACTAACCAATAATAACACATCATCAATACTTGACAACACATACGACTTTCTAGAATTATTAATATCTATATCTGCTGCAGTCTTAATAACTACAATGTACTACGCCATAAATTCTCATTTTGATAATCTGGAATTAGTTATGCAATTGGTTGAAAGCCGTAAGGAATTCTATATCCATTCACTCATAGATGACAAAACGACAAAAAAATTGGTTAAATTTTCAAATACTTTTGTGGCCTATTCTTTCACACATTTGGTATTATTTGGTGCATACAGAGTTTATCTGAACCTGAATTTACAAAATTTTATAGACCAAATAGGAACATCCATTAGTTGCATCGTCTTGCAATATGGTTTAATGTATAATTCAGTTCTGATACTTATGTACCATGAGATGTTCAGGGTGTTGTTCGATGGCATAAAGAAATCTTTGGATGATATACAAGAACTTGAACTAGATGTTGCACATTTCCAACTTGACAAACTACTTAGTTTTTATTTGATACTAAAAGAAAACTACAAGAAGACAGTACTTTCTGTGCGTTCGGATATAAACTATTTGCTTGGTTATTGTAAGTATAGGTACTAAGAATTTTTTTGTTATTTCAGTTTTTATTTAACCCTTGTCGAGCGGCATAATTTTACACCGTTAAAGGACGGCATAGGTACAATGGTACCTGTTATATATTTTCTTAAAAATTCATTAATCTAAAGGGAAATATATGTTAATTTTAAGACGACATGATTTATTACTAGCATAACTGGTAAAAACTTGTTGAATATTGCAATAAATAAATAATAATATTCGGTATTTTGTTCTTGAACGGATTTATAAAAAAAGATTAGAAGCCGCTATGGCGTGACCGCTCTTATCTATCATAACTTATTGAAATTACTACAACAATAAACTTGAAAATAGTGATCGTCAACAAATTCCACGAAGAGTAGCATTGTATTGTATTTTAATTGGAAACGTAGATCTCATCCCCATTTAGTTGTTTGGTGTTTGTCAATACGTGTATACCTAAAAATTATCTTGAATAATAGTGACTATACATCTAGCCTACCGAAATGGCGACAAAAAGGTGTGGATTATGGAGTATATGCCACTAATTCGTGCAGCAATGTCTTGTAATCCTTTCAAGACCATCCTAAGATTTATATGATTTAATAACGAAAATACCCGCGAAGAACGCAAAAAAACGATAAAGCTGCACTCATACGAGATATCTAGACAATAATGCTGAATAAAAATGTGCAACAACGCTCCAAACCATCCTAATCTATAACCACTTACGAACAATAATTATTGTTTCCATTTAGAGGCCGTACAAATTTTAGACAATACGTTCCAAACTCGCTAAATATGGGATCAAAGTATTTTTGGCTTGTGATGCATCAAACGCTTATCTCGAACAAGATCAACTTTATATTGGAAAACAGCATATGGTTCCCGACAAGTTTACGTTGGCGAACAAACAATCTTGGATCTGGTCACATCTTATAAAGGTTATGGGCAGAATGTTACCACAAATAACTTTTTTACCAGTTTTGAATTCGCTAAATTTGAATTTTGAATGCATGGCACATGACGTTAGTAGGGCTAGTAGGCATAATTAGAAAAAATAAGACATTTCAACCCAAAAATGTGCAAGCAAACAAGGAAAGGGCTGGTTTATCCAAAAATTTTGTATACAATCATGATGCTACTGTATGCTCTTATATGTGCCAAAGAACAAAGCAGTAGCGTTACTCTGGCCCATGCATATGACAGAACAAGTAGAAGACAGTGAAGTGTCAAAGCCGGAATAATTCAATACTACAATAAAATCAAACCGGGTTTGATAACGTGGGTAAAATGCTGGGTAAGTATTTGACCGTCAGCATTTTATGTCGAACATTGCGTTGGCCCTTTGCCTTTTTTTATAATATAATTAACGTTACTGACTACATTATACATCAAAAGCATAATCCATTACAAAAAACAAAGGACTAATGCAGAAAAGTTTTGAAGGATCATTCTAAAGATATTTGGTTGCCTTCATTTCAATATCAAAGTTAAAACCGGATGATGATGAGAGTCATTTTTTTCGTAATGCTGTAGAAATGGTCCTTGATCTAAACAGAGTATATATTTGCTGTAGATGCTCCTCGTGTAGGCAGACCGCAGAAGACGTGGGCAGATGATATCAAACAATTCGCGGGCAAGTAGTGGAAGAGAATTGCCAAGAGTAGAAATCGATAGAAGCAATGGAAGAGGCCTATGTCCAGCAGTGGACGAACACAGTTTGAAGAAGAAGAAGAAGACTCCTTCTCAAGTATCTCACAGCATTCGTTGATCTACTCCAGTAACCGGAAGTTGTCATGTTTGTCGACAGGAACGGAAAAACAACGTAAAACGAGAAATACTTGTATAGTATGTTTTCTACCTGTGTGTGACGAGCATTCTTTGTCTAAAACGATATGTATGTGGTGCGAAAATCCACACTAACATTCATTTTTGTATTTTGATTCAAATAAGCTATCAATTAAATACAAAATATATTGTTTTCTAAATTATTTATTTAAAAATGTACAAGGTACAAATGTACCTATGCCGTCGTTTATGGGGGTAGGAAATATTTAAGCCTCCTTCTTGGAACTAAGTAAAGATTTTTTTGTTAAATTTGGCTCACATAAGCTACTGCATAAATGTAGAGATGTCACAAAATTTCAAGTCTCTACCTCTTTGAAAAAAAAAGTTATCACAATTTGAAAACTCAAAAGTTACAATTGTACCTATGCCGTCCGACGAAGGTTAAATACATCTATACTGATAAGTAAGAAAGTCTTTAGTCAAAAACTCGAATTCAAAAAATTCGTGTTTTTATCGTAGTCTTAGAAAAACCACCGGTAGAGACGTTTTGTGCTACATAATTAACATTAGGAATTCGTTTTGTCGTATTAATTAATTAAACGCTTTTCTTTAGTTCAATCGTTTGGGTCAAATCTATGAACGTCAATTTGACTGCCTTTTCTTCAATGAAAATGACTCAAAATTTGCAGACATATGTATTCGCGGGAACAATACACGAATAGTCAATAAATTTTTTTTGTTTATTAATTGTGTAAATAAAAAACGATTTTAACGGAAAATGCTTAAATTCTCTTGGTTTTTACAATGAAGGAACTTGAAACTTTTACAGATTGTAGCTAATTATATGAACTATAAATAATTTTACTTTTTACGTTAGTTGTTTACGTTATGCTTTCTGCTTCATAAATAAGCAATAAAGTTTCAAATTTTTTGCCGATTCCGACTACTTTTCATGTTTGTACCGGGTGTCCCAATAATAATGGCTCTCGGCCATATCTCAGGAACCGTTTATAGTACAGCTTTGAGAAAAAAATATTTATAACAAAAGTTGTCTCGGGAAAAGCCTGGAAATTATTTTCATAATTGTAGGTCCACCGCTAAAGGGCGTAATTGAATATCAAAAATTAAAAAATTAAAATGTTACAAAATTTGCCTAATGAAAGGGCACTGTAAATCCAATCATCGTATTATTCATAAAATTCTGCGCATATTTTATTTCACAAGTTTAAGTCCACCTTTGCAAATAACAGGGGGGGGGGGTGAGTGGGAACCTTCTTATGAAAAAATAGCTGTAAGTCCGGTTCTGCTAAATCGAATTTTGCATACTTGGCCTTGTTGAAATCAGCTCTTTTTCATCAATGTAAGTGTCTTATTTTTGAAAAAGCCTAATAAGTAGTATACAAGCTAGGATGCGTTATTTAATTATTTTTAGAAATCTAGTTTTCTTTGGAAAATATTAAATAAAAGTATGCATTTTTAATCCTGTATTAAAAAATTAGACTAAATTAGCAACATAATACCGAAAACCGCATGTCGATACCTTTTTTCTATCTCGAGATATCTTAAGAAATGTGTAAATTCTAAACATAACTGTTACTGTTACCGGTAAACGAGGTTAAGGAAAAGTATTGTGCTACGGAAAAAACAAATAAACATTTTCCAGATGTAAACATATATAATTAATTGAAACAACAATAAGACAAACAACACTATAAAATATAATAAAGGAATAAAAGCAACTACTTCTTAGTCTTAGTGACTGCCTAAATTTTCAAATTGTTGCCCAAGAGTAGATTGAATAGCAACAGATTTAACTGTTTTTAGACTTTTATTTGTGGGGACGGATTAAAGATCTTGTTTTTGCCGCTAGGCACTCTACTCGAGAAAACATTATCTAGAATCTAGAGAATACGAGACGCCATTCAAAGCATTGCGAAAGCAGAGATTGAGACTGCTGTTCAATCTACCCTTGAATGAGTAAATGCTTGCATCGAAAATGAGGGGCAACAATTTGAACATTTAGGTCGTCACTAAGTAAGTAGTTGCTTTTATTTCTTTGTTATATTTTATAGTGTTTTTTGTCATATTGTTGTTTTAATTAATTATATACGTTTACATCTGAAAAATGTTTCTTTGTTTTTTCCATAGCACACTACTTTTCCTTAACTTCGTTTACCTGTGACATTAACAGTTGTTTAAAATTTACACGTTTCTTAAGATATCTCGAGATAGAAAAAAGGTATCGACATGCGGTTTTCGGTATTCGGTGTTTATATTTGATTCAGAGTTGGACCATCATCTCCATATCGCTATTTCAGCATCCTTATGCCTCATCGGTGAAGCTCAGAAGTCTCAACTCTAACTGTTACTTTTACCGGTAAACGAGGTTAAGGAAAAGTAGTGTGCTACGGAAAAAACAAATAAACATTTTCCAGATGTAAACATATATAATTAATTAAAACAACAATAAGACAAACAACACTATAAAATATAACAAAGGAATAAAAGCAACTACTTCTTAGTCTTAGTGACTGCCTAAATTTTCAAATTGTTGCCCATCATTTTCGATGTAAGCATTTGCTCTTTCAAGAGTAAATTGAATAGCAACAGATTTAACTGTTTTTAGACTTTTATTTGTGGGGACGGATTAAAGATCTTGTTTCTGCCGCTAGGCACTCTACTCGAGAAAATATGATCTAGAATCTAGAGAATACGAGACGCCATTCAAAGCATTGCGAAAGCAGAGATTGAGACTGCTGTTCAATCTACCCTTGAATGAGTAAATGCTTGCATCGAAAATGAGGGGCAACAATTTGAACATTTAGGTCGTCACTAAGTAAGTAGTTGCTTTTATTTCTTTGTTATATTTTATAGTGTTTTTTGTCATATTGTTGTTTTAATTAATTATATACGTTTACATCTGAAAAATGTTTCTTTGTTTTTTCCATAGCACACTACTTTTCCTTAACTTCGTTTACCTGTGACATTAACAGTTGTTTAAAATTTACACGTTTCTTAAGATATCTCGAGATAGAAAAAAGGTATCGACATGCGGTTTTCGGTATTCGGTGTTTATATTTGATTCAGAGTTGGACCACCATCTCCATATCGCTATTTCAGCATCCTTATGCCTCATCGGTGAAGCTCAGAAGTCTCAACTCTAACTGTTACTTTTACCGGTAAACGAGGTTAAGGAAAAGTAGTGTGCTACGGAAAAAACAAATAAACATTTTCCAGATGTAAACATATATAATTAATTGAAACAACAATAAGACAAACAACACTATAAAATATAACAAAGGAATAAAAGCAACTACTTCTTAGTCTTAGTGACTGCCTAAATTTTCAAATTGTTGCCCATCATTTTCGATGTAAGCATTTGCTCTTTCAAGAGTAAATTGAATAGCAACAGATTTAACTGTTTTTAGACTTTTATTTGTGGGGACGGATTAAAGATCTTGTTTCTGCCGCTAGGCACTCTACTCGAGAAAATATGATCTAGAATCTAGAGAATACGAGACGCCATTCAAAGCATTGCGAAAGCAGAGATTGAGACTGCTGTTCAATCTACTCTTAAATGAGTAAATGCTTGCATCGAAAATGAGGGGCAACAATTTGAACATTTAGGTCGTCACAAAGTAAGTAGTTGCTTTTATTTCTTTGTTATATTTTATAGTGTTTTTTGTCATATTGTTGTTTTAATTAATTATATACGTTTACATCTGAAAAATGTTTCTTTGTTTTTTCCATAGCACACTACTTTTCCTTAACTTCGTTTACCTGTGACATTAACAGTTGTTTAAAATTTACACGTTTCTTAAGATATCTCGAGATAGAAAAAAGGTATCGACATGCGGTTTTCGGTATTATGTTGCTAATTTGGTCTAATTTTGTAATATAGGATTAAAAATGCATACTTGTATTTAATATTTTCCAAAGAAGGTTCCCACTCACCCCCACCCCTTATTTGCAAAGGTAGACTTAAACTTGTCAAATCAAATATGCGCAGCATTTTATGAAGAATACGATGATTGGATTTCCAGTGCCCTTTCATGGGTAAATTTTGTAAAATTTTGATTTTTTAATTTTTGATATTCAATTACGCCCTCTAGCGGTGGACCTACAATTATGAAAATAATTTCCAGGCTTTTCTCGAGGCAACTTTTGTTATAAATATTTTTTTCTCAAAGCTGTACTATAAACGGTTCCTGAGATATAGCCGAGAGCCATTCTTATTGGGACACCCGGTACATCATATATTTATACATATTGTATTTTAATAAACATGACGATATATTTTAATGTTTAAAAAGTGTAAGACTAAAAAGTAAAAAATAAAAACATTTGAAAAAAATATTTTTAAGAAACGCTTTTCTTTAGTTACGAGTGAATAAAATTAAATATATTATAAAAAAATCAACTAAAAAGCAAAAAATATAAAAAAAAAATTAAAAAATCTAACAGATTTGTTAAAGAAAAGCGTGGTGCGAAAACCGTTTCTTCGATGAAGACGCGCCACGCTTTTCTTTGACGAATGTGTTAGATTTTTTCAATTTGTTTTTATTTTTTGCTTTTTAGTTGATTTTTTTATATGTTTAGTTTTATTCACTCGCGACTAAAGAAAAGCGTTTCTTAAAAATATTTTTTCAAATTTTTTTATTTATCTAACACTTATGAAAATATGGTCAGATATTATATTTCCATCTGTTTGTTTACAACTGTCGTATTAATTTGACTTTTTCTAGGTAATTCGATTCTATCTGCAGCTATATTTTTGGTCTGGATGGATCGGTTTTTCCAGGATCCTAACAAAAATGTATTACTCTTCATAGACATTATTTTCCGTTTCCGTCTTGTGTACGATATATATATGGTTATTGTATGGTAGGAAGAGAATCAAAAATTAAAATTTTGGTGAGAGCAAACAGTCAATTATTACTACAGTATACTAGAAAAAAATTAAGATGACGTTAAGCAAAAAAATACATACAGAGGTACTCGTAAATCGACCTCATTTTTTTATAAAAAATGCCAAAGTCAGAAAATATTGTTTTTGCCTATAGCATTTTTAGTATCATATCTACAGCAAATCATTCTAGCGTTCAAGCAGTGAACATCTATTTCGAGTTTATTATCAGCGAGTAATTATTCTGGCGATACAAAAACCAAACTCATTAACAGTTGAAGTGTAAATATTATAATTTTAATATTTTTAAATATGAATGTGTGTGAATTTCAAAAAATGGATGATTAAGATTACATCCAAGGAGTAGCAAAATATCTTCGCAGTATGTATAGTCATCCCAATAATATACAGGGTCATCAGAACGTACCTACATCTGGTAATGTACAATTTTATTATAATACACAATGCAATACAAATATACAGGGTCAACCAAGCATGTTTATAACTAATACTATGCCTAATTATAATATGATACCAAACTTTAACACACATGGTCAGCAAATTTTTTATACTCCTCAAAACCAATCATTGCAACCTAACACTAACATGCCGAATCCGATAGCACCTGACGTTCCACCAGGACCTTCAGCGTCAACACAGCACATGGATGATTTGGATTGCAGTCATTACTCCGATTATTCAATGAGTAGCAGCGATGATGAAACACAAAATCCAAACCCAGAAACAGACAAACATCCCTTGCAAGATGTTATTAAACAAAAACGAAAAAGGTATAAAAAAGCTAGCACAAATACTGATAAACAAAACACACTTACTTCAAACAAATTTGATGCTTTACATAGCCTTGATGACACAAATGAGGATACAAGCAAAAGTAAATCTGAAAATAATAATACAGCAATAAAATCCAGACCTCCTCCTATATACATCTACGGTATTACTGATTATGCTGCTATGTTAACCAATTTGTCAAACGTTTTAGCGGAGGAAGAATTCCACACTCGAACATTATCCGAAAACACTGTCAAAATATATCCCAAAACAGTAGATAACTACAGAAAACTAGTAAAATATTTGCGAGAAGAAGGAATAGTTCACCACACGTATCAACTAAAAGAGGAACGTGCCTACCGAGTAGTTATTAGAGGAGTCCATCATTCTGTAAAAGTTAATGATATAAAACATGAGTTACAATCCAAGGGACATAAAGTTAGAAATATAGTCAACGTCACACACAGAGTAAATAAAGCACCTCTACCCTTATTCTTTGTAGACTTGGAGCCTCAAACTAATAATAAGGAAATATTTGATATACAATATTTACACCACACAAGAATAACGGTTGAGCCTCCTAGACCTAAGAATGGAATAGTTCAATGTATGAGATGCCAGAGGTACGGACATTCAAAAACATACTGCACAAAACCATTCAACTGTGTAAGATGTGGGCGTGGACATGACTCAAAAACCTGCCAGAAGCCACGTAACACTCCCGCCACATGTTCTTTATGTAACGGAGGCCATCCAGCCAATTTTAAGGGCTGTTCTGTATACCGAGATTTAATTAACAAGAAAACCAACAATAGGGGTCCACCTCAAATCCACCAACAAAACCAAGAAACAGTACATCAAACGCCAACCATTAATACTACATTCCAAAATCATCATCCGAACATAAAGCCGACTTATTCTGCTATATTACAAAATAATCCCAACAGGCAGTCAACACACAATGAGAACGAAAATTTAACAGACGTCTTGAGCAGCTTCCTTAACCAATTCAGAGACATGTTCAACCAGCTACTTAATCAGAACAGCATGATATTAACAATGCTCACAACTGTTATTAACAAGATTGCACACTAATGGCTCATACACTTATTATAGCAGCTTGGAACTCAAACGGACTTGCAAATCATATACAGGAGATTATTTTTTTTTCTGAAAATGCACAAGATTGATATACTTTTGATTTCTGAAAGTCACAGCACTGACAGAACTGTAGTCAAAATACCCAATTATGTAACATATTATGCCAATCATCCCGATGGTGGAGCTCATGCAGGATCTGCTGTAATTATTAAAAACTCTATTAAACATTATGAACTGCAGCCATATATTACAAACAAAATACAAAGTGCAAGAGTAAAGATACAAAGCACAACATGGCATATTACCATAGCTTCACTATACAGTCCCCCTCGACATATGATCTCAACTGAAGAATATAATGAACTTTTTGATTCTCTAGGCTCCCATTACATAATTGCTGGAGATTGGAATGCAAAACACACTACCTGGGGTTCAAGACTTATTACAACCAAAGGAAAACATCTCCTGGAAACAGTTCAACAAAAAAATCTTAACTATTTATCAACTGGCGAACCAACTTATTGGCCCACTGATAGAAATAAAATTCCAGACCTATTAGATTTTGCTATAATCAAAAGTATACCAATCGATCGATGTGATATTAAATCAAACTTTGACCTTAGCTCCGATCATAGTCCTATCATCATCAATGTGAGTAGCGAAATTCTGCAAAAAGTTTTCCGTCCTAGACTGTGTTCTAAACGAACTGACTGGTTAGAATTTCAAGAAATCGTAAACACCAACCTAAGTCTCAACGTAAGGCTAAAAACAGAAGAAGAAATTGAGACAGCAGTTCACGATTTCACAAATCTGATGCAAAACGCTGTCTGGAAAGCAACACCTGTACATCATAAGAGAAAGACAGATGATGTTCCCAGATATATTAAGGAGTTGGTAACCGAGAAGCGTAGGGCACGCAGAATCTGGCAGCACACAAGAAACCCAGCGGACAAAACCAATCTCAATAGACTGACTCACAGACTACATTCAGCACTTCAAGAATCCAGAAATACATCTTTTGAATATTTCATCAAAAACCTGACTCCCAGTGATCACTCATTGTGGAGAGCGACCCAAAAAATAAAAAGACCTGTCATAACAGCTTCTCCATTAAGACAGAACGATAATGCATGGGCTAGATCAAATGAGGAAAAAGCAAGAGTTTTTGTAGAACACCTTGAAAAAGTGTTTGCACCAGTAGATTTATTCGAAGATGAAGAAATAAATAGCTATTTAGATGCTCCCTGTCAACTATCACCACCTGCTAGATCAATTACTCCATCAGAAATTATGGAAGAGATAAAGAAAATCGACTCCCATAAAGCTCCAGGTTATGATATAATAGTGGGAGAAATTCTCAAACATTTACCAAGAAGAGCTATCGTGTTTCTCACTACTTTATACAACCGAATTCTTCATCTTTCCTACTATCCAACGCAATGGAAATTTGCTGAAATTATCATGATCGCCAAACCTAGAAAGCCACCAACAGAAGCTGCCTCTTACAGACCTATAAGCCTGCTGCCTATACTTTCTAAAATATTTGAGCGACTACTGCAAAGTAGAATAAATAGTATAACCTCCATAAATAATTTAATACCAAATCATCAATTTGGCTTTAGGGAAAAACACACCACAACTCAGCAATGCCATAGGATAGTAAATTTAATCAAAGACTGTTTAGAAAACAAAAACATTTGCACTGCAGCATTTCTAGATATTCAGCAAGCCTTTGATAAGGTTTGGCACCAAGGGCTGTTATACAAATTAAAAACAAACATGCCGAGTCAGATTTACTTACTTCTAAAATCATACCTTTCCGACAGACATTTCGATGTCAAAATGGAAAAAGATAACAGAAGATACCAACTCATAAGGGCAGGAGTACCCCAAGGCAGTGTTTTGGGACCATTTTTGTACTTATTATACACCGCTGATATACCAACTACCAACGAAACAACTATCGCCACGTTTGCCGATGATACAGCAATAATTGCGCTTGACCATGATCCAGTAGTGGCCTCTAACAAGCTACAAACACATTTAGATCGATTACAAAACTGGCTCCAAAAATGGAAAATCAAAGTCAACCACAAAAAATCGGCTCACATAACATTTACGAACAGACATGTAAATTGTCCACATGTTACAATAAACCACCAAGTTATCCCAGTGAAGGCTGAAGTCAAATATTTAGGTATTCACCTTGATCAGAAACTAACATGGAAAGCGCACATTAAAGCTAAAAAACAACAACTCCAAATAAAAACCAGACAAATGAATTGGCTTCTTGGTAGAAGATCACAATTATCCATAGAAAACAAACTGGCAATATACAAAATAATACTAACACCTATATGGACCTACGGGATTGAACTATGGGGATGTACGAAACCATCAAACACCAAAATTCTGCAGACATACCAATCAAAAACTTTAAGAATCATTGCAAATGCACCCTGGTATATTTCAAACCAAACATTACATAAGGACTTAAAATACCATTCATAAAGGATGTAATAGGACTGCATGCGACCAAACATAGAAAAAGAAGTATCAATCACAACAACGAGCTGATTTCCACGCTTTCCAATCGTCCATTACCAGTTAGGAGACTCAAGAGACAGTGGCCAGAAGACTTGTGTGAGTGACATTTGTGTTAGTGAATACAGTGGTGAATAAGGTGAACCGGCACTGGCCGGCAACACCTACAACACATTACATAATTATCAGTTTTACTTAATACTCTTTTGTACAGAGTAGATTGTAAAGGCTATAGCGGGATAAGATGGTCAAAATTGCACCAGGCTCGATTCAGTTTTGGGTTTAGCCATTCGAAAATATATAATTGAAAACTCACTCAGACAAGTTTTCAAGTCCCTAAGTGCTCCGGGGGGTCCGCTATGGAAAAAAACGTGTTTTTTTGAAAACATTTTTTTCCAGACGCTCCATTGCTGCAAAAAATCTGAAAAAATGAAAGAATGCGTATCTTAACAACACAAAGTTGCCTGATTTTTTTCAGATTTTTAGCTTTAAAATTGAGTGCAGGAAATTTTTTTGAAATTTTCAAAAAAATTTTAGGTTATGTTGTAAATTTTTCGCCAACTTTAAAATATTGTTGTTTTGTGTATTTCTTTCCATTCTTTCGAATGGCATAAGCATCATTATCATTTTCGACGTGGAAAATACCTAAAAATCGAAAAAACTGTTTTTTTTGCCTTTTCTGAAGTTTTTGACTCATAAACTCAACAACATACAGCTAAATTAATCATTATATTCTTTTTATATGTATTGTTACATTTACAATCAAAATCAGCTATTAGAACTTATTTTTTTCCTACAGCATGCTCAAAAACCCCGTTTTTCGGCGTTTTTACTAAATAGCCTCAGAAATCAGTAAAAAAAATTATTCTTTTTACGTTTAAAAAATTAAAATTTTGTTGTTCTCGATAGAATGTAATACAATTAATACTTAAATAAATTATTCTTTTGTTTTGCACGATTATTTGAATTTCATATAATATAATAATATCGTCCCATTAAGGGTATCCTGCCATAGGCTTATCAATAAATTAATTTTTTTAACGTTTAAAAAATAAAATTTTTGTAGTGTTCGATACAAAAAAAAAACACTCCTCAAGTACTGCCGTCGAAGTCACTAACTATGTACTTACGTAATAAAAATCGTGTTATTAAACGTTAATGAGGAATATTTTTTAACGTTTAAAAAATAAAATTTTTGTAGTGTTCGATACAAAAAAACCACTCTTCAAGTACTGCCGTCGAAGTCACTAACTACTTACGTAATAAAAATCGTGTTATTAAACGTTAATGAGGAATTATTATATAAATAAATTACTAAATTATTTGAATTATTTAATTGCTAAAATAGTGCAACCTAAAGAGTGCAGTGTTTAAAGGGATTAATAAATTAATTATTAAAAAGTTACTACGTACTCATGAAATTACAAAATTCAAATTCAAATTAATATACAGTATGAAGTAAAGGAAAGGAATAAATTCGTTATTTATTAAACTGTCGACTCTAAGGAAAAATCCCGAAAGATGTCGATTTTTTAATTGTGATTTTTTGGCATATATATCATACTAGTAGTGACGTCATCCATACTAGGGCGCAATGACGTAATCGATGAATTTTTTTATTGAGAATTACGGTTATTTGAAAAACCATAGTAGTAAAGAACTTTGGTTTGTATAATGGTATAAAATTTTATTAAAAAACTTTTAAAAAAGTCATCCAAGAACATCCAGAATGTTTTCGATCTAGTCAAATCATCTTCAGTGACATTCTGTGTAATAGTAATTGAAACTAGCCCACTAGTTGATATATAGTCTTTAAAATTACATAATTTTATTAAAATAAAATTTTTATTAAAATTATACTTTTGGAAAGACGAGTGACACAGACCGAATTCCGTCTTGACCTCGAACTCGTTGTGACAAGTACCCCTTCAGTTTTTCGAGCAGGGAAGCCATGCTGCTTTTGAGCTTTAGTAAAATCCATTTATATCGACATTGTGCCACATTTCAAAAGTATAATTTTAATGTTGTTCTGAAGCTATTTCCTTTGGTATTTTTATGATTAACTATTTATATGGGAAATTTTAATAAATAATTATGTAATTTTGAAGACTACATAATAATATATCAACTAGCGGATTATAGTTTCAGTAACTAAACAGAATGTCACTGAAGATGATCTAACTAGATAGAAAATGTTCTGATGTTTTTCTATAATCTATTTGGATGACTTTTTTAAAAGTTTTTTAATAGAATTTTATACCATTATACAAACCGAAGTTTTTTATTTCTGTGTAAGTTTTTTAACTATGGTACACAGCCAATCACTGGGACTTTACTATAATTTGATTATTCGAAAGGTTATTCAATTCTCTATTCAGTAGTATAAACATTACCATTATTAGAAAGGACTAAGTTTTCAATCTAATAGCACATAAAATAACATCAAAAATATTACTCTACATCCCACCAGATTAAAAACAATGGAAACTTTATCCTTATTATTTATACAGAGTGACCAATTTTTTTTTAAATAAATTAATATCCAAAAAAAATAATGTATGTAATTTATTTAATTCAAAATATATTTTACTTTCAGAAAACGGAAAAAAATGTTTATTTGAAAAATAAACATTGCTTTTCGCTTAAATAACAAGAGGCAGGTGGCTGGCAGGAGCTGGCTTGAACATTGAATTTAAGTGAAAAGCAATATTTATATCTCAAACATTTTCTTCTGTATTCTAACAGCAGTAAAATATATTTTGAAGTAAATACATTACTTAAATCCTTCTTTTTATGTCAATTAATTTAATTCAAATTTTTTTTGGTCACCCTGTATAAATAATTGTGTTAGTGTTTATATTTATGAATAGAGAACTGAATATCCTTTGAAATGAGTTGCCACACGACCCATATTCTCATTTAAAAAAATCATCGATTACGTCATCACACCGATGGATGACGTCACTCGTATCACACTCGACCCGTTTCGGTATTTTTCCGAAAGTCGCCAGTTTACGAAATAACGAATTTATTCCTTTCTTTGCACCATGCTGTATATTAATTTGAATTTTGTAATTTCATCATTGTGTAGTAACTTTTTAATAATTAATTTATTAATCCCTTTAAACACTCTGCACTCTTTAGGTTGCACTATTTAATCAATTAAGTAATTCAAATAATTTAATAATTATTTATTTAAATAATAATTCCTCATTAAAGTTTAATAAAAATATTTTTTTATTTATTATTTTTTTATTTTTCAATCAAAACGAAACCGTAGATTTCCTTATTTTATTATTTTAAAAATATTTTTATTACGTAAGTAGTTAGTGGCTTCGACGGCGGGTACTTGAGGACTGGTTTATCCTGAGTTTTTTCCAAAAACGTGGCTAGAAGCGCTTCCTTGCGTACGGCACCAAAGTGCCGAGCTTTTTTTAACATTAGCGCGCTTTGAAAATCACAACCGCAACAAGCATTTTTATAAAGGGGCAACATTTTCTATCGAATACTACAAAAATTTTATTTTTTAAACGTTAAAACGTTAAAAAAAATTATTTTATTGATTTTTTTTATAAGCCTATGGCAGGGTACCCTTAGTGGGACGATATTATTATATATGAAATTCAAACAATCGTGCAAAACAAAAAAATAATTTATTTAAGTATTAATTGTATTACATTCTATCGAGAACAACAAAATTTTAATTTTTTAAACGTTAAAAGAATTATATTTTTTTACTGATTTCTGAGGCTATTTAGTAAAAACGCCGAAAAACGGGGTTTTGAGCATACTGTAGGAAAAAAAATAAGTTCTAATAGCTGATTTTGATTGTAAATGTAACAATACATATAAAAATGTAAATGATGATTAATTTAGCTCTATGTTGTTAAGTTTATGAGTCAAAAACTTCAGAAAATGCCAAAAAAAAACAGTTTTTTCGATTTTTAGGTATTTTCCACGTCGAAAATGATAATGATGCTTATGCCATTCGAAAGAATGGAAACAAATACACAAAATAACAATATTTTAAAGTTGGCGAAAAATTTACAACATAACCTAAATTTTTTTTGAAAATTTCAAAAATTTTTCCTGTGCTCAATTTTGAAGCTAAAAATCTGAAAAAAATTAGGTAGCTTTGTGTTGTTAAGATACATATTCATTAATTTTTTCAGATTTTTTGCAGCAATACAGCGTCTGGAAAAAAATGTTTTCAAAAAAACACGTTTTTTTCTATAGCGGACCCCCCGGTGCACCTAGGGACTTGAAAATTTGGCTGAGTGAGTTTTAAATTATATATTTTCGAATGACTAAACCCAAAACTGAATCGGGCCTGGTGCAATTTTGACCATCTTATCCCGCTATAGCCTTTGCAAGTTTTCAAATAAAATAAAAAAAAAATATCTACAGCAAAAGTTGTATTACCAAAGTTGTTTATCATGAAAAAACGATTAATTTGAATTTTTATAAGATAAAATGCATAAAGAATTAACCGCGATAATTGTAAAAAACCACGTTTTTTGCACTATTTTGGAAATGTTAAATACATTTACCAAATAGGCCGTAAGGAAATTATTATACCTTGATCATGAGACAATTAAGTGCTTTTATTAGTGTACAAAATCTCGAGAATATCTGTTTGTTAGTTTACGAGTTATGTTAAATGTTTATCCCAGACATCGAATGCTTAAACAATCATTGTTGCCCAAGGAGTGTCTTCAGAGCATTTTGGCAAAGTGCAATGAGTTCCTAAAGACCAAAAGTACTAAGAAAGTTAAAAAAATAATATATTTGTTTTTTAAATGCTGTCGATAAAACAAGTCGATAAAAAAATGGTGAGTTTTTTCCTTATAAACAATTAGAATATCTTTGTCCTGTTTTCTGATAAATAGGTAATTATAATTGGTTGTGTCAAAAAGCTGGTAAAAAAATGCACATTAAAAAGGAAAAAAACTTTCCAGGACCAATAATAGCCAAGTTATACTTTTTTTGAAAAATCACATCTCTATTGTTTATAAATATTAAGCGTTGAAATTTGTACAGAATGATAATAAATATCTGCATTTTATATTGCAATTGATAAGTACGGAATATCTTCTATTTAAAATGAGTAATAACCCTTTAAAGTCAAGTTATTCACGCTGACTGAGCTGGGACCGTGTGATATGGAAGAATGTTGGTACAAAAAAGGCCTAACCCAGACATCTAAAGTAAAAGTTTTCCTCCAACGACAAATTGTTCTATATGGTCCACCTATTGTCTAGTAAAAAGTTAAACCATTTTGAGCTTCCGGTTTGGGGGGGAGATGGGGGAGAAGTTGGTAAATTAGTAGTTTTTTTACGTTTTTCGTCAATATTTCTAACACTATGCTTTAACGTAAACAATGGTCTATATAAAAATGTTCTACATAAAATTTAAAACAAAAAATTTCGTATACATAGTTGTTATAAAATCAACGGTCCCAGAATTACGGAGGGTGAAAAGTGGAGGTTTTCGATACTTTTTATATTACCTGGGCAATTGATGATGATTTTGGGTGGTGAGGTTGACGTTTCTTCAAGGGCTTATCACGAACATATCATCGGCCACTGAAATAGTAAATTTTATTTACAAAACACAATCCTGTTAAAGAAAATTTCTATAAATTGCCCAAAGAATATAAAAAGTATCGAAAACATCCACTTTTGCCCTCCGTAACTCTGGAACCGTTGATTTTATAACAATTATGTATTGGACCTTTTTTGTTTTAAATTTCACGTAGAATATTTTTGTATAGAACATTGTTTACGCTAAAGCATAGTTTTAGAAATATTGACGAAAAACTTAAAAAAACTAATAATTTACCAACTTTTCCCCCATCTTCCCCCCAAACCGGACTCTCAAAATGGTGTAACTTTTTACTGAACATTAGGTGGACCATATAGAACAATTTGGCGTTGGAGGAAAACTTTTACTTTAGATGTCTGGGTTAGTTCTTTTTTTGGACCAATTATACTATATTACCTCCGTAACTTTTGAACCATTCATTTTAGAAGGATTATGTATAGGACGTTTTTTATTTCAAATTTAATGTAGAACATTTTTGTATAGTAGGTTGTTCATGCTAAACCGCATAGTTTTAGAAATATTGACGAAAAACATAAAAAACTACGAATTTACCGATTTCTCCCCCCTCTCCCCTCCCCAAACCCGAAGCTCAAAATGGTGTAACTTTTTCCTGAACATTATGTGGACCATATAGAACAATTTGGTGTTGGAGGATAACTTTCACTTTGGATTTCTGGGTTTGGGTCTAGTTATACCATACTAAAAATGGACTTTTTTATCCAACATTCATTTACAACATGAACACTAATATATTTTGATAAATATTTTCATAAAATACTATAAATTTGTAAATAAATATTAAAATATAATTATAGTATATAACTATTATATAGATACAACCATTTATATACAGGGTGGTTCATTTTATTCGACTCGGTGTCTGTACAGAAAATGACTTTAAAAAAATGCTACATAGAAATATACAGGGCCTTTAACACTACAACCTAAAAATAATGTAAATTATACAGGGTGCTTCAAAAAAGAGTGGTACCTATATCAAAGATATATTTTTATTATGGAACACCCCACACCTGATGAAATTTTTAAATTTCCCTTAAAAGATAAGCTAGAATATACCTTAGTACAGGGTGTTGTGATTTATTTCAATTTTCAGAAAAATGTAAAGTTTTAGAAAAAATAAATATTTACAAATCTAAGATTCGGTGACAAATTTTTTCTTGGATCTTCATAATAGACTATTCAGCATATTTAAACAGATGTTTATTGTAACTAAATTTATAATTACTGAATCGTACATTTTTAGATTTAAAAACTAATTGAAAACACACACACTACACATGACACTAGGTACCTAACTGCAAAAATCTCCCGTACCTACCATGCCAATGACCATTAGTTGTCGAGGCATTAGCTAAATAAAAAAAAATTGTTACAATAAACATCTGTTTAAATATGCTGAATAGTCTATTATGACGATCCAAGAAAAAATTTGTCACCCATTCTCATATTCGTAATTATTTATTATTTTTTTAAACCTTACATTTAAAAAAAAATTGAAATAAATCAAAACACCCTGTACTTAGGTATAGTCTAGCTTATTTTTTAAGGGCAATTCAAAAATTTCATCAGGTGTAGGGAGTTCCATAAAAAAATATATCTTTATATACCATTTTTTTAAAGCACCCTGTATAATTTACCTACATTATTTTAAGATTGTAGTGTTAATGGCTCTGTATATTTCTATGAAGAAATTTTTATTAAATCAAGTCGTTTTCCGTACAGACACCGAGGCGAATAAAATGAACCACCCTATATATAAATAACCGTATACTATAATTATATTTTAATATTTATTCACAAATTTATAATATTTTATGAAAATATTTATCAAAATATATTAGTGTTAACGTTGTAAATAGATGTTGAATAAAAAAATCGATTTTCCAGAATTTTCCGATTTTTCCTGTCAATGAAAATGAGCTAGTTGTTATTCTTTCGTCGAGTGACTCCAATTTAAAAAAAATTGAAGGCTCTACTCTACGTTCTCTGGAAGCTGAGAGATAGTGTAAAATTTTTCAAGCGCTCCAAATTGAAGTTTCTTTCTCCGAACTGGACTCAGACATTCTTCCATATCACACGGTCCCAGCTCAGTCAGCGTGAGTAACTTGACTTTAAAGGGTTATTACTCGTATTAAATAGAAGATATTCCGTACTTATCAATCGTAATACCGGGTGTCCACTTATATTTTCCCCCATTTTAACTGCCTATAACTTCTAAACGGCTCAAGATAAAAATATGCGGTTTTCGCTGAAATGTTCTATTTTAGTAAAAGTTTTGTCTGAATGGATTGAATTTTTTATATCGCTTTCAATTACGAAAAAAAAATGGCAGATTTAAAAAAAAAAACGTTGTTGACTTTTTTTAATGGAACACCCAGTATATTTTTTTGTAAATTGAAAGAAAGGTTATTCACCTATCCAGCGATATAAAGTTTTTCAAAATAGGTTGTCGAATCACTGAGTAATTAATTTTTAAAATGAGGGATACAACGTGGATATCACATACCTAAATAACATAACTGAGCAAAATGATCGTATTGTAATATACTTGTCTTTTTACGCGATTGACTCTACTATTTTATTTATTTATAGATTTAGTCACTAAGTTTAATTTAAATAAAGGAAGACTTACTTATATTATTTTATTTACATCACTTAATTTATTTTAATAATTACAAATAACACCAACTAACACATCTAATTTATTTACAACTCAAATTTATGATTTAATTAACTAAACATAACGATAACTAATATATACTGTTATATTTCTATTTGATATGAAAATTAAAATTTGATAATTATAGACAAATTCAATTTAATATAAAATATTTTCAATTTTCTCAACCACGGGCATATAAATTTAGAACAACCTGTATACAACAAATTTGTTATATTTAATTTTAAGAAGTGATTAAATAAGACTCAAGTGAAATCGTTAATAGGTCATTATCGTTTGTTCGCGGAAGGATCGGTCATTAGCCGATGCTAAATACGACTAAGTGGAAATAGAGAATAGGTCATTAAAATTTGTATATAGTAGAAAGTAATTTTAGAATGGGAATTAACTATTTTCTTTGAAATCCATTAAGCATATTTAGAAAGTTTAAAAATTGGTTTTGAGGAATACTGCGAATGAGAATTGGTGGTGGAAGTTTGATTTGTGAATCTGGAAGGGATATTTAGAAAGTAGGGGAATGAATGACAATTAGAGATCAGAATGTTTTGAGCTGTCGAGAAGTGAAGTCGAGTAGTAGACGGTAGTGTACGGAGAGTGAGAAAGCCGGTGTAGTTCCGTGAGTGTGGAGTATCTATCGTGGAAGGAGAGGTAGGCCAGGTTGAGAGTAAAAGAACCTCCTTGAGCCAAGACCCAAGTACCAATTTTTCGACGCATTGGTTGTCAGTACAAACAAATGCACTGTCTACAACGTTGCCCGAGAGCATTTTCAGTTGTTTTGACCAACGTCCCCTACCCCGACTGACATTACGATGTTACAACCTGTGGTTATACGGGCAACTAATTTATTACCATTTTGACAACTACATATCACACTTCAGTTTTTTCAACAATCGCAACGACTTAAAAATGTTATAATGCTAAACTAATTATTATATATTTTATTTTGATGGAAATTTTCGATTTATTTAACAACCTGTTTATTTGTTTTTTTAATAGCTGGTTTCCATTCCATTGTTTTATCAGTAGATTTTTGAGATTTGATAACCATCTTTGTATCTGCTTTGGTAGACAGGGTTGCCAGGTCAGTTTTAACTCTTTCAGTAGTTTTGTTTTCACAAAATCAGTAGATTCTTTTTATGTAAATATGTAAATATTGTAAATATACAATAATACAGTGATATGCACATCCGTCCTAAATGTCCCAAGAGCAATTCCACAAAATTGGAAACCTAATTATTCCAAACCACCAACTGGTAATTATCATTTTTTAGCTAAAATCTACTAAATCAAAAACTAAAATATACTTAACTATTTTTGGGATATATTTGGGATTTTTTATAATAAAAACAACAGCTAACTTAAGGGGATAGGCGCAAAATGTCGTCTGTTAAAATGTTCAATGTATTTTAAATGTTTTCGTTTTTTTGCGAATCCTTAGAAAACTAATAAGTATTTTTGAAAATTTTAAACTCGCAAAGAAAGATTACGTTATTACCGAGGACCGAAAGTCGCTGAAAACTTCTATAATGTTTATTTTAATACGTTACAGGGGTGAAAAAAAGAAAAAATTTAGTGACTTTTAATTCCAAATATCTCGTTCAAAAGAAACGTTTTGGTTTTTCTAAATAATGCAGTCTTTCATTCTGCGTTTAAATTTTTCAAAAAGACTTATTATAGTTTCCTCATGATTCGATAAAAATGGATCAAATTCTGTTGAAATATACCAAAAATCTACTAAAAATATTGCCTACTAGAATTTTTTAAAAAATATCAAAAATCTACCAAAAAAGTAGAAATCTACTAAATGTGGCAACGCTGTTAATGAGAATAATACACTTTTGACACTGGTCACATGACCTCTGTCACCCAATAAGAGGGTGCGTTCTAAAATGGTTTTGATAGTCGGCGCGGCCGGCTTTGGTTGGCGATTGGACTTCTAAGTTGTCTTATCCGTCTAAGGTTGGTAATTAGGTATTTTTATAGTAATATTGGTAATATTGTTTAATGCGCCATTTTGGTTTTACTTGAGATTTTTGGGATGTAAAGAAAATGAAAACACAGAATATAAAAAATGCAGGCATTTTCTGATAACTTTAAAAGCACCATCAATACATTAAATTTATACAGAACATCTTTAACATAAATTTTGACTTTTATATTAAAATTTGATATTTTAAATTTGCATATTTTTTGTCAAAAATGTCATAAAAAAGCAGCGCGTGTGTTTTTTAAAGGTGAAATATCCATATTTGACGGTAATCTGAGATGCGTTTATAAATTTCACATCAGGTAATAAGTCCTTTATGTATTTATATCATATAAATTTAAATACCCAATACGATGTCAAAACAGTTTACTTTTGGTTTTCGCATTCACCATACAGGTGTTAAAAATATAGGTAAAAAAACATAACTAGTCTGACTCCTTGAGCAACCATTGCACGTGCAGGTGCTTTTTATAGTCGCTTCAGTTGTCTTATGCAACGGTTACGAAACGATGTTGCTTAAACAGGAGGTTGCCTAGGCAACGTCAAGACAACTCAAAAATCGTCCACCAAATCAGTGCAGAATAGGGTCGTCTTTTAGGCAAAAACAACGTTGTAAGAAAACGTTGCCACGCGGTAGACAACGTTGTCGCGTCGACAAATTGCTACTTGGGGAGTTCCCGGTAGCTGATTGCAGTTTCGAAAAAGGTAGAACACAGCATCACGACAGAAGCAGGAAACGAGAGCTATACGAGCTAGTTTCAGAGGAGAACATTACTGGAAGCCAGGACGAGGTTTTGATTGCAGCCAAGGATAGCAGGAAACGGGTCTTGTGTGAAGACATTCTCAGTTCACCAGAAAAAGGTCAGTCTCATTTGTTTGGACATGAATGTATGGGTTTTTTCGTAGTAAATACCACATTTAAAATTGAAGAAACATAATCAATAATATCAGAAAAGCTTCATCAAACTTAAATAGAATTGTTGCTAATAAATCATAATAGTTAAATGTTAATAAAAACTTTCAATTGGAAACCAAAAGGAAATAAGATTCCCATGTGTAAATGTTATGTTTAAGAATAATAAGATATAGTAAATATTAAGCAGTGATTGCCTTTTAAATAAAATAAACAATAATTTGATTACAATTGTAACCCATATGTGTTATTATTTTACTCTTTTCTTTCCTATCCCGATTAGGAACCATTAAGAAATACTTAGAAGCCACGTATGTAAGTAATTAATTTTATAAAAAGCCCTGAGATTGAAAACATATTGATGTGTGATCTGGTAAATTAATTAGATTATTATTAATGCATTGATTAAATTAAATGACATATAAAAATATGATCTCATATCAATAATCAAGATCACAACAACTGTCGTCCAACGTGGAGGGCATTGTAAAGTATTTCTAGTGGCAAATTTGAAGGATAGAAAGAGTAAAGCCGGTATATGAAAATTTATATGCCTGTGGTAAAAAGTGAGATACTTACATTTGATAACATAAAATTTTAGATCTCTTTAGGTACAAATTTTACATAACTGATTTAATATTTTATTTTACGATATTTACATTTGATATATTTATTGACAATTTATAATATTTGGGTGAGAAAAAGTCGTCTTGGTAACATACTAGTAAAATTTCATATTTGGCGGGGACAGTACTTCTTGAAAACAAATGTCTGTGACAAGAAGCCAAAGCAAAGACAACAAAAAACAAAAAGAACATTCAAATCAAGAGAATAATTCAGACCAAGAAGATATTTTAGACACGACAATCATGGCATCAGAACAGCAAGAATTATCAGGAATAGATAAATTATTACAAATGATGCAACTCCAGTCACAAAGAATAGAACAGAAAATGGATGAAACACAACAAAAAATGGATAAAAATCAGGAGGAAACAAAACAAGCAATGGAGAAAAATCAGGAAGAAACATCAAAGAAAATGGATAAAGTGGATCAAAAAATGGATGAAACACAGAAAAAAATGGATAACAATCAACAGGAAACAAAACAAGCCATAGAAGAAAACAACAGAAATATAGAGAGTATTAAGAAGGAAATGGTTAAAAAAATAGAAGAGATTGCAGAAAAGAGCGAGAAACAGGAGTTAGAGATTAAAGAAATCAAAATCAAAATAAAGGAGGTAACGAATTGCCAGAAAAAGGAAATAGAAAATTTGGAAAATAAGTTGGAAAATGCTATTCAAGTACACAGAGAAGAAGTGGAAAAAAGAATCACAGAAATAGAAAAACAAGTCACCGAAAACAGGACGCAACAGAATGTCGGAGAAAGAAGAGAAATGGTTATACATAGCACAGATAACGTGAAGATAAGGTTTGGCGGGGATGTAAGAAGATTACACCCAGTGCCGTTCATAAATAGCCTGAAAAAGAAAATACAGCACATCGGAAATTTCGAAACAGCAAAAGAAACTATCAGAAACCATCTAAAATATGAAGCAAGCCTATGGTTCGATTGCAAAGAAGAAGAATTTGACAGTTGGCAACAATTTGAACAAAAATTTTTGAATTATTTCTGGGGAAAAGTCCAACAATTGGAAATTAACAAGGAATTGCAAAATGGGAAATACAATGATAGGATGGGTACATCAGAAAGGACATATGCATTACAAATTTACTATAACGCAAAACATTTACAATATAATTATTACTCATCGGAACAATTAGTCGAACTGATTGCAAGACATTTCGAAGAAACGCTGGAAGACCATATCACATTGCAAAACTACAAAGACATAGATAGTTTATGCCAATTCCTACAAATAAGAGAATCACGTTTAAGAGAAAGAAAATCAAGAAGGTCACGAGAAGATTACAGGCCCCGAGAAACACAGGATTACAGAGATAGAAATCAAAATAGGAGGGACTATACAAGACGAGATTTTAATCCCAGAAGGGAAAACGAAAATAGAGACAACGGAAGAGGAAATTATGAACAAAGAAATAGGCAATGGAATGAGGACAGAAATCGAGAATACCAGAATAGAAACATCACACGCTCAAATCAAGAAAACAGAAATAATGGTAGACAAAATGAACAGGGATATCGAGAAAACCGAAACAGATCCGACAGACCAAGAGAAAATAGAAGAGAAGTAAATAATACCCAGACAGATGAATATGACGGAGAGAGACATTATGACGAAAATATAAACAACGATGAGCAACCGGCGTTTTTTCACGACGGCGCTCACTAAAAACCAAAAATCAAACAGGAATCTTTTGTAACCCCAAGGAGTTTATTAAATTGGCGAGGAACAACGAAAAGAAAAATGGAGTTAATTTAAAATTTGTGGATGGATTTATCAACGAGAAACCAATTAAAATTATGATAGACACTGGATCTGAAATAACATTGGTCAACAGAAAACTAATAGAAGAAGTTAACTTAACAAATTTAATTTACAAAATACCTAGGGTAAATTTAGTGGGCGCAAACAAACGGACATTGGCAACTATAAATGAAGGCATACGAGTAATGGTACGACTGGGTAAGAAGATGTATGCACTACAATGTGTAATAATGCCAAACATGTCACATGACATGATAGTAGGAGTTGACGAATTGGCAGAAAAACATGTAGTGATAGATTTTAAAAATAATACGATGAATCTAACAGAAGAAAAAGAAGAAGAACAGAACAAGGAACAGGAGAAACAAAATACGGACAAATCAGGTAAAGAACAAACAGTGGAAATGAATTTGGCAACGAAGCAAGGACAAAGAAGAAAAGGGAGAAAAAGTCAGAAAAAGACAAAAGAAAATGAAACCTGTGGCTCCTCAAAAGAAGAGTTGAGCCCAGAAGAAAAAAAATTGAGAGTATCAAAAGCAAAAGAAAACTGGGATTCCTCAAAAGAAGAGATGAGCTCAGGAGAAGAAGAAATAAAGCTAACAAATGAAAGCGAAAAAGATATGATCGAAACAGTGGCATTTGAAGAGGAGGCATATGAAAACGAGGATGCAGAATGCACGGTAAAAGTATGTGAAAAATCTGAGGAAAAAGACAGAAGATTGATATGGGAAAAAGGGAAAGACAACATAATAGCCGACACTCTAACACAGGATGAGGACACTGAAAATAAGGAAACAATTACTCTACAGGTGGGACTAATTAGAGTAATACAAGAAGAAGGGGTATAAGACGTAGATTAAAGTAAGGAAATATACAGGGAGTTGGTTTTGCCTCGAGAAAATTTATTTAAAAATGCAGATAAATTTTATCGAATACAAGGCGGGGATTTGTTATATTTCTATTTGATATGAAAATTAAAATTTGATAATTATAGACAAATTCAATTTAATATAAAATATTTTCAATTTTCTCAACCACGGGCATATAAATTTAGAACAACCTGTATACAACAAATTTGTTATATTTAATTTTAAGAAGTGATTAAATAAGACTCAAGTGAAATCGTTAATAGGTCATTATCGTTTGTTCGCGGAAGGATCGGTCATTAGCCGATGCTAAATACGACTAAGTGGAAATAGAGAATAGGTCATTAAAATTTGTATATAGTAGAAAGTAATTTTAGAATGGGAATTAACTATTTTCTTTGAAATCCATTAAGCATATTTAGAAAGTTTAAAAATTGGTTTTGAGGAATACTGCGAATGAGAATTGGTGGTGGAAGTTTGATTTGTGAATCTGGAAGGGATATTTAGAAAGTAGGGGAATGAATGACAAATAGAGATCAGAATGTTTTGAGCTGTCGAGAAGTGAAGTCGAGTAGTAGACGGTAGTGTACGGAGAGTGAGAAAGCCGGTGTAGTTCCGTGAGTGTGGAGTATCTATCGTGGAAGGAGAGGTAGGCCAGGTTGAGAGTAAAAGAACCTCCTTGAGCCAAGAGTTCCCGGTAGCTGATTGCAGTTTCGAAAAAGGTAGAACACAGCATCACGACAGAAGCAGGAAACGAGAGCTATACGAGCTAGTTTCAGAGGAGAACATTACTGGAAGCCAGGACGAGGTTTTGATTGCAGCCAAGGATAGCAGGAAACGGGTCTTGTGTGAAGACATTCTCAGTTCACCAGAAAAAGGTCAGTCTCATTTGTTTGGACATGAATGTATGGGTTTTTTCGTAGTAAATACCACATTTAAAATTGAAGAAACATAATCAATAATATCAGAAAAGCTTCATCAAACTTAAATAGAATTGTTGCTAATAAATCATAATAGTTAAATGTTAATAAAAACTTTCAATTGGAAACCAAAAGGAAATAAGATTCCCATGTGTAAATGTTATGTTTAAGAATAATAAGATATAGTAAATATTAAGCAGTGATTGCCTTTTAAATAAAATAAACAATAATTTGATTACAATTGTAACCCATATGTGTTATTATTTTACTCTTTTCTTTCCTATCCCGATTAGGAACCATTAAGAAATACTTAGAAGCCACGTATGTAAGTAATTAATTTTATAAAAAGCCCTGAGATTGAAAACGTATTGATGTGTGATCTGGTAAATTAATTAGATTATTATTAATGCATTGATTAAATTAAATGACATATAAAAATATGATCTCATATCAATAATCAAGATCACATCAATACATTTCATTAAATCCGAATCGAGTACAATTATATTACGCGTCGCGGCTCATTCGTTGACTGACTGGCCTGTGATCGGGTTCCTGTTCTATATATACTTCGGCAGCGTTCGCCCCGAACGCCGTGGAAAAGGAATCGTTGTTTCGCGTGTTCTCCAGCAACGACTAGATTGTTCAGTCAGGATAGGCCAATCTGTGAGCAGACTGTTATAAATAGCGTCACATTGCCCCCTCCTTAAAAGATGGTTCCTCCTGGAACCTTGTCGGGACTGGAACTGGATGCTGGTATCTGCAACTGGACCCTCTTTTACAACTCCCAGTTGTATAAAAGTGACAGGGGACGGTCTTCTCTCCGCACCAGTAACTATGCGGATTGCAACAGACTAACACCTGGACCTCGGTGTCTTTAAAAATTTCTTCTACCATATTTCGGATAACTCTCCAGTCTAATTGGCTGCATTCTAACTTTGGCATGGCTAACTTTTGCACGTCGGACTCCAACACGTGCTCTCTCAATTGAATTAAGGCATCCCATACATCTTAGTAGGTAGGTTGGTCATGGACAGTGTCTTTTGTTACCAGATAGAATAAGTAACGTGATGCATCTTGGAGTTTCAATGCTTTGCCAGGAGCTGGCAGTTGGCATTGAAGTTCTGCAACTCGACCAAACTTCATTCGGAAGGCGGATGCCAACCCTCGTGCGTCTTTGATACTGGCCGGGATGGTATGGGCCAGCGAATAGTCATCGGAAAGTGCGAGAAGATCTCGCTTTTCTTCAGTGGTAACATCATGTCTTGCTTTACCGGTACCTCCGTAGGCACCCATGAACTCTTCAAACGTGAGGTCAGGTATTTCTCGAACTTGGTTGACCTCTACTTCTTCATCTACGTCGTGGTCTCCCTCGTATGGCGCCAACCGGTTATGGTGGACTATCATCGGCTTTCCCCTAGGAATCTTGCTTATTCGGTAGATAACGTCATTAATTTTCTTGACAATAACGTACGGACCTTCCCAGAACTGCTGCAACTTGGGAGAACAACCTGTTCGTTTCTTTGGATTATAAAGCCAGACTTTGTCGTTCTCCTTGAAACATCCCTTCTCGGCTTGGGTATCGTATCGTTTCTTCATTCGGTCGCTAGCGATCTGAAGATTAGGACGGACCAACTCATGTATATCGTCCATTCTTCTTCGTAATTCATTCACGTAATCCTCACCAGCAACATCTTCTCCAGGTCGACATCCAAACTCTAGATCACAGGGTAGACGCATCTCACGTCCAAATAGGACTTTTGCTGGTGTTTGGCCAGTTGATTCATTAACAGCAGATCTATAGGCCATTGCGAAGAATGGAAGGTACTGGTCCCATTCTCGTTGATGATTGGACACCATCTTTGTCAAATACTTGCCGACTGTCCTATTCATACGCTCCACCATTCCATCCGATTGCGGGTGATAGGCCGTGGTTCTTGTCTTCTTCATGCCTAGTTTATCACAGATTCCTTGAAATAGATCGCTCTCAAAGTTCCTTCCTTGGTCACTATGGATCTCCAGAGGTACTCCAAATCGGCTGATGCAGTCTTTGATTAACACATCTGCAATAGTGGCGGCCTTCTGGTCTGGAATTGCGTAGATCTCAACCCATTTCGTGAAGTAATCCATTACCACCAACATGTACTTGCATCCATTGTCACTTTCTGGAAATGGCCCGGCAATATCCAAAGCTATTCTTTCAAACGGACTTCCAACATTGTACTGTTTCATAGGAGCCTTTCTTTTCCGGTAGGGTCAGTTACTTGTAGCACAGGTAGTACATTTCTTACACCAGTCCTTCACATCGTCGGAACTATTCATCCAATAAAATCGTTCCCGAATTTTCTGAAGGGTTTTCTCTACACCAAAATGCCCTCCTGATGGACTGTCGTGTAACTGACGAAGTACTTCGGCTATTCTGCTCTTTGGAATCACCAACTGTGTTCTCCTCACTGAACCATCATCATTTTCTATTACTCGTTTAAGCAAGCTGTCTTCCAAGATAAATGAGTCCCACTGGGCCCAATACGTCTTAACTACTGAGCCTAGGCTTGATATTTCTTGCCAAGATGGTCGACGATTTTCTTCTTTCCATTTTCGAATCTTCTGTAAAACTGGATCTTTTTTTTGTTCTTCCTTGATCTTGGTAGGCGTCCATTCGTCGTTGACCACTGTTGTTCTTAGTACTGCTGCTTCCTTTAACTCTGTTTTGTTGCAATGGGAACATTCTGCTGGACACGGTCTTCTAGATAGAGAATCAGCGTTCCTGTGGCTAACTCCGGCCCGATGCTCGATCTTGAAATCATATTCTTGAAGTCGTTCAATCCATCTGGCTATCTGACCCTCTGGATTCTTAAACTGCATTAACCATTTAAGGGCGGATTGGTCGGTTCGGATTAGAAACTTCCTTCCGTAGAGGTATTGATAGAAGTGTTCCACTGATTTTACTACTGCTAGAAGTTCTCTTCTCGTGACGCAATAATTTCGTTCAGGTTTTGAAAGCACTTTACTAAAATATCCAAGGACTCGTTCCTGTCCTCCTTGGATCTGCGACAGCACTCCTCCAATTCCCACATTGCTTGCATCCGTATCTAAGATGAACTCTCCTTCTGGCAGTGGATATCCTAATATTGGCGCTGTAATTAAATGCCTCTTCAAAGTTTCAAAGGCCGTTTGGCAGTCTCCATCCCAGCAATAATCCCTTGCTTCCTCTGTAAGTCGTGTTAATGGCTTAGCGATATCTGCAAACTTCTTAATGAATCTCCGGTAGTAAGTACACAGTCCCAGAAAACTTCTCACTTGATGTTTATCAGCTGGTTCCGGCCATTCCTTAATGGAATCGATTTTTCCTTTGTCCACGGCCACTCCTTCTTTGCTGACTATATGGCCTAGATAATTGACTTTACTTTGAAATAGCTGGCATTTCTTGGGGTTTAACATTAACTGGGCAGCTTTAAGTCGATTAAAAACGTCTTCTAAATTCTTCAGGTGGTCTTCAAACGTCTCCCCTAAAACGATTATGTCGTCTAAATACACCAGGCACGTCTTCCAAGATAACCCTCTCAACACATTTTCCATAAGCCTCTCAAATGTCGCAGGAGCATTACAGAGTCCGAACAGCATAACGTTGAATTCCCATAATCCAGATCCTGTCGTGAAGGCCGTCTTCTCCTTGTCCACTGGATCCATTTCTACCTGCCAATATCCAGACTTCAAGTCCAACGTAGAAAACAATTTACTTCCAGCCAATGTGTCCAACGTGTCGTCGATCCGAGGCAGAGGATAACTATCTTTCTTGGTAACATTGTTCAACAAACGGTAGTCCACACAGAACCTCGTAGTTCCATCTTTCTTCTTGACCAGGACCACCGGAGAGACCCATGGGCTCGTAGAAGATTCTATCACCCCGTCTTTCTTCATTTCTTGAACAATCCTTTCAGCTTCCTCTCTCTTCGCCTGTGGTAATCGTCGAGCTGTTTGACGAATTGGCCTAGCGGTACTAGTGTCAATTTTGTGTTTGACAACTGTCGTTCTTCCTGTCTTTCCTCCTTTCGGTACGAATATGTCACGATATTGCCGAAGAAATTCCCTTAATTTCCTTTTTTCTACTTGGTTTAGAGACTGGCCTGCAACTGCAACCATTTGGTCGAACTTGTCGTTGGAATTATCTGATGTTGTCGTCTGACGGATTATGGACGTCACGGGAACACAAGTTCCTACTTTTGTCTCCTTCTTGATGGTCACTGGGTAGTCATTGACATTAATCAATCTCACGGGAATTTCTTTAGCAGAAGTATCCAATTCCTTTCCAATTATGATTCCTCGGCCAACCTCCTCGTCGTGGTTCCATGGCTCCATCATAACAGGTGTTCCTTCTTCCACAATTCCCTGTAGCCGCGCTACGATGATCGTTTCACTCCTCGCAGGCACAACTGTATCTTCTTTAATGGCTGCTAGCACAGTGCTGTCATCGTGTGGATGAAGAAATACCTCCTCGTTGCCAACTTTGATTACCCTATTCTTAAAATCCAATTGAAATCCATGCAAATTCATTACGTCCATTCCTAATATAACATCTTCTTCGATGTCTGCAACTATGACAGTATGGACGAACTTTTCTGCTCCAATCCCTAATTGTATCTGGATTTCTCCATGGGTGTTGGCGTTTTCACCTGTGGCAGTCCGCAGTCGCAACCTCGTTGGTAAGAGTTTCTTACGGCTGTTTAAAACTGACGGTCGTATAATGGTCCTGGTCGCTCCGGTATCCACCAACAATGTATACTTTTTACCATTTATTTCTCCATCCACATATACACTATCTTCACGGCATTTCAAAGAAGCTATTAGTATGAGAGAGTCTTTGGAAAAGTTGCGGGTCGAAGCTGCCCCCCTAAGGCCGACCCGTTCTAGTTTTCCTGCTGGTGAGTCTCTTGATTGTTATTGTACCTAGGGTACTTACATGAACTCCGCACGTGTCCCATTTCACTTGAGTTCCAGCACCTTATAGTCTTCGTTTTCTTGGATGCCATGTCTTTCATCATATTAACAAGCTGGTCAAGTTTGTCCTCATCCTGTTCCTCTTTCACAGTCCTCACTTTACTGTACCCACCAGAGGCCTGGGTAGCTGATTCGTATTCGAGGGCGGCAGACAAGACATCGACCAGCGTCTTGTGACGAGCTAATCGCAGTGTTCTTTGCATTTCATGATCACGAAGGCCATCAATAAATGTTTGAACAGCGAGCTTTTCCATCATGTCTTCGGGAGCTGTTGGATATGCATATCGTACCAACCTGGCAATATCGACCTCGTATTCTTGAAGAGCTTCATCTTTCTTTTGTCTTCGATATTAAAACTGCGACTGATAGACATGCTCTAAATGTTCGTGCCCGTATCGCATATTCAGTCTCTTTTTAAGCTGCTCGAAGTCATCTGTCTCCTCTACGGCTATGGTCTGGAGGACATCCAAAGCGTCGCCTCTAAGAGCAATAGTGAGGTTTACAGCTTTTTCTTTTTCGGACCATCCGTTCGCTCTGGCCGCCGATTCGAACTGTTTCATGTAGTTGTTCCATGATGACTTTCCGTCGAAATTTGGCACCTTAACACGAGCATGACCTACACTCCCTTCAACTATCGACCGTGGCTCCAATTTGTATTTGGTTTCATCATCTTTAATATCTGTTAAGATGGGCTCCATCCCTTTGTCTACTTTTTCCGTTTCCTCCATTTTCTTTTCTATTTCCTTGATCTTTCCTTCAAAAGTAGATTTTAGGGATGATATCTTGTCATCAAAATCGGAGGTAACTTTAGAGATGCTAGCAGAGATCTCGTTAGTCATCTTGCTTTCAAGGGATGAAATATCACCCGAAACTTTCGAAATGTCACTAGAAACTTTTTTTTCTAATGATGTAATGTCTCCGGAAACTTTGTTCTCTAACGATGCAATGTCTGTCGAAACTTGGGAGATTTCACTAGAGACTTTGTTCTCTAACAATGTAATGTCTTTCGAAACTTTAGAAACATCGGAGGAAACTTTCGAAACATCCGAGGAAACTTGTGAGATTTCCCTAGAAACTTTGTTCTCTAACAATGTAATGTCTGTCGAAACTTGGGAAACATCGGAGGAAACTTTCGAAATCGACGAGATCACGGCAGCATGCTTGTCTTCAAACAAATAGGTTTCTGGATCTTGACCTTCTTCCTGAAGAGCGTTCTTTAGACGTTCGACCAGATCAGCCTTTTTCCCAGTAGAACTCAGATCCCTTTCTTCCAATTCAAGTCTCAGGTCTGCAATTTTTAGCTTACACAAGGTCGACATGATCACACACTTTATTTATTACGATTTATATTTTATTTATTTTTAAAGGTTCCACACTGTATTTAAACCGAAAATTTACGTTGATATTTATTTCAAGTATTCTCACTTCTGCACCATTTGTAATATACTTGTCTTTTTACGCGATTGACTCTACTATTTTATTTATTTATAGATTTAGTCACTAAGTTTAATTTAAATAAAGGAAGACTTACTTATATTATTTTATTTACATCACTTAATTTATTTTAATAATTACAAATAACACCAACTAACACATCTAATTTATTTACAACTCAAATTTATGATTTAATTAACTAAACATAACGATAACTAATATATACATTTCATTAAATCCGAATCGAGTACAATTATATTACGCGTCGCGGCTCATTCGTTGACTGACTGGCCTGTGATCGGATTCCTGTTCTATATATACTTCGGAAGCGTTCGCCCCGAACGCCGTGGAAAAGGAATCGCTGTTTCGCGTGTTCTCCAGCAACGACTAGATTGTTCAGTCAGGATAGGCCAATCTGTGAGCAGACTGTTATAAATAGCGTCACAGTATGTTATGTGATTTCCACATTGCATCTCTCGTTTTAAAAATTAACTGCTCAGTCATTTGGCAACCGATTTTAAAAAATTTTATGTCGCTGAATAGGTAAATGACCGTTTTTTCAAGATACAAAAAATATACTGGGTGTTTTAATAAAAAAAGTCAACAACGTTTTTTTTCAAATATCCGCCATTTTTTTATTTAAAATAGATATAAATAATGGTTACTTACCTAAAACCTTGAAAAAACGGTCATTTATCTATCCAGCGATATAATTTTTTTTAAAATCGGTTGTCAAATGACTGAGCAATTAATGTTTAAAATGAGAGATGCAATGTGGAAATCACATAACTTAGTTATGTTATTTAGGTATGTGATATCCACGTTGCACCTCTCATTTTAAAAATTAATTACTCAGTGATTTGACAACCGATTTTGAAAAACTTTATATCGCTAGATAGGTGAATGACCTTTCTTTCAATTTACAAAAAGATATACTGGGTGTTCCATTAAAAAAGTCAACAATGTTTTTTTCAAAAATCCGCCATATTTTATTTCGTATTTGAAAGCGATATAAAAAATTCAATCCATTCAGACAAAACTTTTACTAAAATAAAACATTTCAGTGAAAACCGCATATTTTTATTTTGAGCCGTTTAGAAGTTATAGGCAGTTAAAATGGGGGAAAATATAAGTGGACATCCGGTGTAAAATATAGATATTTGTTATCATTCTGTAAAAATTGCAACTCTTAATATTTATAAACAATAGATATGTGATTTTAAAAAAAAAGTATAACTTGGCTATTATTGGTCCTAGAAAGTTTTTTCTTTTTTAATGTGTCTTTTTTACCAGCTTTTTAATACAACCGGCTATAATTAGATATTATAAAAAATGACAAAGATATTCCAATTGTTTTTTAAGGAAAAAACTCACCATTTTTTATCGACTTGTTTAGCAACATTTAAAAAACAAATATATTATTTTTTTAACTTTATTAGTAATTTGAGTCTTTATGAACTCATTGCAGTTTGCCAAAAAGCTCTGAAAATACTCCTTGGACAGCAATGATTGTTTAAACATTCGATATCTGGGAAAAACATTTAACATAACTTGTAAACTACCAAACAGATATTCTTGAAATTCTGTACACTAATAAAGGTACTGAATTACCTCATGATCAAGGTACAATAAGTTTCTTAAGGCCTATTTGGTAAAAGTTATTAATATTTACAAACTAGTGCAAAAAATGTGGTTTTTTGCAATTATCTTGGTTAATTCTTTATGTATTTTATCTTATAAAAATTCAAATTAATCGTTTTTTGATGATACACAACTTTTGTAATACAACTTTTGCTGTAAATATGATACTAAAAATGCTATAGGCCAGAAACAATATTTTCTGACTTTGGCCTTTGTTTATAAAAAAAAATGAGGTTGATTTACGAGTAGCTCTGTATGTATTTTTAATAAACTATATCCCCCCTACGATTTAGCACCTTCAAATACCTATATTGATTTTTACCCTGAAATCGCTCATATTTATTTTTCTACCCTGGTCTATTAAGTCATATTCGGGCTCTTAGTCTTTATATTACTCGTATCAACTCAAATTTCAGCAGTGATAGATTAGTCCAATCATTTGGTCAAAACAGGAGTTGCCTGGAAGGATTTCCATAAAATAACCAATTTTCGATACTCCCAGAAAACTTTCAAGTTAAAACTACGCAATGATTGGACTATAACGTGACATACCGATTGCAAACAATTGGTTTATAATAATAATTTTCTTTCAGAATAGTGACTGCCTTTCCCATTTCCACAGATATACTCTTAATAAAATACCATGCTTAGAAAGATGCCAGGTACGTGTGAATTAAGCTAGTTTAAGGGCTAGGTGCAAAATTTCGCTCCAATGTAATTAAAATGCAGTCATTTTTTCGAATCCTAAGAAAACTAATAATTATTTTTGAAAAATTGAAACGCACAATGAAAGATTACATTATTACCGAGGGTTGAAAGTCCCTGAAAAGTTCTATAATGTTTATTTTAATAAGTTACAGGGGTGATAAAAAAAGAAAATTTAGTGTGGTTTTTATTTCAAATATCTCACTCGAAAGAAACTTTTTGCTTATTCTAAGGGACTTTCGGCCCTCGGTAATGATGTAGTCTTTCATTATGCTTTCAAATTTTTCAGAAATAGTTATTAGTTTTCTCGGAGTTCGAAAAAAATGAATGCATTTAAACACATTTACGCGAAATTTTACGCCTACGCCCTTAACAAGAAAGGTGTATTGCTTGCACAACGTGTATGTCACGCACAACTACATGATTTTCGTTTTACATTGGTTTCTGTTTTCTCTCTGATTTTTGTATTTTAGTTAAGGAGTTACATAGGTCTCGCAGAAAAAAAAGCAAATTTTTCAAATAATTTATTGTATAACGATGAACTATGGAAAGTTTCAACAAAAGCGGTCGATTTTGCGTGGAAAAACAAAATTTCGAAAAAAAAACGCGTTTGCAGTTGCTGATTTTATGCAGTAGAACTGCACCGCATACGTATAATAATACGGAAGGTAAAGGTCACGTACAATTCTACAGAAATATCTTAAACCACGAGGTCGATCAGGTAACAAATCAAGGAGAGGGCACTTTACGTGAACGTGAACATAAATATTACAAGTTCCGTGAAAAAGAGGACACTACGTCAGGGCCGGATTTAAGGGGGGCAGGCTGGGCAGCTGCCCGGGGCCCCCACATTTCGGGGGCCCCCACAAAGCCCCAAACATAAGAGGTTCATTTAAACAGATATTGGTAGGAGATACAGGAACTTGACAATGTATGACAAGTATTTATAAAATGAAGGAGCGTAGGAGTGATAATATAATTGTTCATGGTTATATTTTTCACCTTCCACCGGGTGAGTGTATTGCTTCGTTTGTAAATTGTTATCTAGTGTTCGTACACATTTTAGTCACAGAGGATTTTGTGATTGCATGGAAACATGCAGATAAATAATAGGCTTATGGATCACGATATGTCTAAAGCACACGAAACAATTGGGCGTATTGATGCAGAAATAGCAAAACAAGCCGAAGAAATAAAGAATTATTGGAAAATGGTAATTCAAAGACTAATTTTAGTGTTATAAAGTTTATTTGTGAACAAGCTTTAGAATTTGGCAGCGAAAATGAGTTGTCGAGTTTCACAAAATGAAAATTAATTGGGAATACTCCAGTCATTCGCTGAATATGATAAATTTTTGAAGCACCATATTTTAAAAAAATATTCAAATCCTGGAAGCGGACATGTTAACTATCTTTCATCAACCATATGTGAGGAAATTGTACATCCGATGGGCCAAAACGTATTAAATGAAATAGTTTCAAGGATTAAGAAGTCAAAATATTATTCAGTTCATCATCATCATCGGTGACCGCTGACAGCCCATGGAGGGCCATGGTCGCCCGTTGGGGTTTCTAGGCTCTAAAGTTTTACATGGTGTGGAGGCCAGCCACACGCACAACTCCTCAAAAGTTCTAAACGATATTTATCTAAAATATTACTTTCTTTTTTTTTTTTTTTTCGGCGTTATGTGTGTTTTGCTTGTTTGACTATAGCTGCCCATGCTTTTCTTTCCTTTGCTTGTTTTTCCCATTCTCGTATTCCTAGGTCTTTCAAATCCTGGTTAATACCATCAATCCATCTCTTTCTAGGCCTACCTCTCGGTCTCTTCCCATTTAATTCTTTTCTAAGTACTTTTTTTGTATTTCTCTTATCATCCATCCTTTCTAAGTGTCCTAACCAACTTAGTCGTTTACTTCGTATTTCTTTTGTGATAGTCGGTCTGTTAAACACTCTATTTATTTCGTGGTTCATTCTTATACGCCATTCTCCATTCTCCTGTATAGGTCCATATATTTTCCTTAAGATTTTTCTTTCCCATCTAAGAAGTTGTTCCTCTTGTTCACTAGTCAAGGTCCATGTTTCTGATGCATACATTACTACAGGTCTCATTATTGTTGTGTATATTTTTACTTTTGAATTAATAGATAGTGATTTTGACTTTATGATATTTTGTAGGCTGTAGAAGCATTTGTTTCCAAGAGAAATTCTTGCTGTTACCTCATCACTGTTTTTATTTCCTTCTGTTATTGTTGATCCTAAATATTTGAAACGGTCCACTCTTTCAAATATTTGCCCGCTCAGAGATATGTTGCTTTTCGTTTGTACTTTTTCCCGAGTTGTTATCATGTACTTTGTCTTTGAGACATTAACTTCTAGACCCATAGTCTGTGCCGCTTCTTTAAAATATGTATAAATTTTTTCTAGGTCTTTTAATGTCCAGCTGATTATGTCTATATCATCTGCGTAGGCAACGACCTGATTGAGCTTTGTAAATATTGTACCATCCCTATCTATAGGAGTTTTCCTGATTACTTGTTCCAACGCAAGGTTAAAAAGTGTTGTTGACAGTGCATCCCCTTGTGTTAGACCTTCATTAATGTTAAGCTCATCGGACAGTTGATTTTGGATCCTTACTTTTGCTTTGGTGTTGGTTAGGCATAGTTTTACTAATCTGATTAGTTTTTTTGGTACATTTAACTTTTGCATTGCGCTATATAATTCCTTTCTAATTATTGAGTCATACGCAGTGGTGTCATGGCAAAATTATCAGTGCAGGAACGCACTGCTAATTTTTGTTTACAAAACCTAAATTCTCTATTTATTTTATTTTCTTTTCTTAACCAGTGTGGGAACGGCGTTCCCACGCGTTCCCACACCATGACACCACTGGTCATACGCTTGTTTGAAATCTACAAATAGATGATATAGTTCGGTATTCCGCTCGTAGAATTTTTCCAGCGTTTGCCTTACTGTAAATATTTGGTCTATAGTTGACCTGCCTTTCCTGAATCCTCCTTGATAATCCCCTGTTGTTTGTTCCATTATATTATTTAGTCTTCCTTCCAATATTTTACTAAATATTTTGTATCCAACATTTAGTAGTGATATTCCCCGGTGATTATTGCAATCTAGCTTATCTCCCTTCTTATGTATAGGGCATATCACTGCAATTTTCCATTGTTCCGGCATTATTTCTGTGGTCCATATTTCTAGTATTAAGTTTGATATTTCACTCTGTATTCTATGTCCTCCATATTTTAACATTTCTATAGTTATTGTGTCGCATCCTGGGGCTTTGTTATTTTTCATTTTTTTTATTACCTCTTTTATTTCTGCTTCTGTTGGTGCATATTGGTCTATTTCAGTCTCTCCTACTAATCTTGGCTCTTCTATTTCGTAACGTTGATTTTGTTTATTTAACAGTTCATTAAAATGTTCTCTCCACCGTTTTAGCACTCCTTTTTCGTCTGCTATTAAGACTCCATTTTTGTCTTTGCATAATTTTGTTCTTGGTTGGAAACCTTTTTTTTCAAGATTTATTTCCTTATAAAATAGTTTTATTTCACGTTTTTGTTCATGTTCTTCTAGCCTTTCAATCTTATCTTTATTGTGTTTCCTCTTTTTAAATCTTAGATGTTTTTTTAATTGTCGTCTTCTTGTAGTATATTCCTCTTTGGTTTCTTCCGTACTGTTGTTCAGCATTTTAAGCCTAGCTTGGTTTTTTTGTTCCATTAGTCTCTGGCAGTCTTTGTCATACCATCTTTTTTGGCTAGGTTCTTTGCTTTCCCCCACTACTTCTTTTGCAGCTGCTATCACTGCTTCTTTTAAGACATTCCATTTATCTTCGATATTTCTGACCTGATTTTCATTTACTTGATCATATTGTTCAATTATGTTCTCTATTTTCGTTTCATATCTTGCTCTCTTTTCTTCATTAGAGGCCAATATATCTGAAGCGTATTTGATCTTTTTTTCACCTTTCTCTGTTTCTTTGGCGGTAATTTTTTGTTTATATTTAATTAGCACAAGGTGGTGATCGGAGCTGCTGTTTGCCCCTCTATGACTTCTCACATCTGAAATGTCTGAAGCATGTCTTGCGTCTATTAAGACGTGGTCGATCTGGTTTCTTGTTTTCATGTCGGGAGAAACCCATGTTTCTTTGTGGATATTTTTATGTGGAAATTTTGTACTGCTTATCACCATTTTTTTGTCTGTTGCAAAATCTATGATTCTTTGCCCGTTGTCATTAGTTATTTCGTGCAGGCTATGTGCACCTATTGTTCCCTGATATAATTCCTCTCTTCCTATTTTTGCGTTTAAATCTCCTAAAAGTATTTTAACGCTATAATTGTTTATATTTGACACTTCTTGGTCTAATCTGGCATAAAAATTTTCTTTTTCTTCTGCTTCTTTGTCCTCTGTAGGTGCGTGCACATTAATGAAATTAATATCAAAGAACTTGCCTTTCATTTTCAGAATAGCTATCCTTTCATTTATATTAGTAAAGCTTTTTACCCCATGTTTGTATCTTTCACTTATTATGAAGCCCATCCCACCTTGTCCACCTCTTGAATTACCATGACATATTAGATATTTTCCATATTCTCAGATATCTTCGGTCTTCCATCTCATTTCCTGCAACGCTAAAATATCTATTTTGTAGGTTTTTATTTGTTCAATAAGGTTTTGTAGTTCTCCTATTTCTCCCAATGTTCTTATATTCCAAGTTCCAATTAAAACTTTTCCCTTTTTCTTATTTTTCTTTTTCCTGTTGTACTTATTCACCTTTTTGTTTGTTTTATCCTGTTTTCTAGTCTCTTCCGTACATTCAATCTCTATGTCGCCATCGTGGCCACTTTTTATTTCAGCCTTACTTGTTGAATTTTGATTTTTTGCCCTAATTTGACTAGAGCTGAGAAAATCCCCCGATGTGCCCCCAGCGGTCACCCGATGATGACGCTCCTGTCCAATACTCTTTGCTCTATTATTGCCCTGACTTTCCCTAACATTACAAGTATGAGGAGTTATATCTTGGTTTATTATTGCAGTTTGCTCGTTTTTCTGACCTACCTTTACAATTCTGTTATCTTTACCCCTATTCTTAAAATTAAAGTCTACATCACTATTAAAAACAAAATCAAAATTATCAAATGTTCTCATAAAAAAATCATCATTTTTCTTATTGTACCTATAACTATTACTATTTTCACCCTCAATGCGGACGCCGTCGCCATAATAATGATTAACCACCTTAACATTACTGTTACTACTATTAAGTACGCTGCAGGCGTCCGCACCGACAGTGAGTATTTCTTTCTCTCTTCGGTTTTCGGTAGTGTCTTCTTCCATTGCTGTTTTCGTCCTATTTTCTTTTTTCTTTGACTCCGTCCAACTTGCTTTAGTTACTTGTTTTTTGAGTACGCTGTTTTCGTTATTTTCGTTGATCTTTCTGTAGTAGAGCCCATTGATAACTCTTCCCCGGAGAGGGATCTATCACCATATTTTCTAGCTCCATTCTTCTTCTGATCTTCTATAACTATAGCTTCATTCTCTTGCGATAGGGTTTGCAATTGACTCAAAGTGAATAATTCGCCATTTAGGAGCAATTTGTTATAACGAATGCCTGCATTTTGACCTTTCTCTCTTGCTTCTTTTTGATATTTGCGAAGTTCATTTCTTTGAATTTGTATGTGTTTTGGATAGTCTTCATTTATGAATATGTCTGTACCTTTTAATTTCTTTGTTTCTTTAAGGACCTCGTTTTTTTTTGCTCCAATTTTTGAATTCTATGAGGATCGGTCTTTTCTTATTAACAGTTTTGATACCAAGTCTTCGTATCTCTATAATGTCCTGATCTGTATTTAGTTCTACTTGCAATTTTCTTGATATTTCTGAAATCTTATGCTTGATTTGCGTTTCGTCTTCATTTTCGATCTCTTCTATTCCTTGGATGATCAGATTCTTTTTTCTTACTTCTCTTTCTAATACTTCTACCCTTCTTTCTTGAATTTGCAATATTGTTTGAAGTTCTTGATTCTTTTCTTTTAACTCTGTATTTTCTTCTGTTAGTTCTGCCAATTCTTTAGTGATTGTGTCGATTTTGTCTTCCATTCTCATGTTTTGTTTTTCCAGTAGGTCTAACTTTAATAGTTTTTCAAGGATCGCATCAATTTTCTGTTCCATATTTTTACTACGGTGGATTTTAGTGTATGGTCACCTTTATTATAGCAGACCGTAATTACTGTTTTAAACAAAAACGTTACTTACAATGCAAAAAGTTAATGTATTAAAATTGGTTATACTAAAAACTTTTACTTTAATTTTAAGGAATAATTTACTAATTTTGAACTTTTCCTTTTATTAGAAGAATAGAATGATATTTTTGAAATCTTTCTTCTCAAACTCTTCTTTGCATCTATTGGTATATGGTAGACAGTTCTTCAGTTTAAATAAAAAGTGTACATACCCAAATTAACAATTTTTCTGAGAGAGCACTTTCAAACCAACTTGCTTGTAACAGGCGGCCACACACCTCCTTATTCAGTTCATACCAATCAATTAACTGTGATATTTCGTTACATATAGAAGGTTTCACTCCTGTAGAAAGGTTTACCATATTTTTGCCAAATCGCGATCATAAAGCAGAAGATATATTTATCACATTTATAACATATCGATTTGAAAAACTGCAGGAGACGTCTTTAATGCGTCAATTATCAGTGGAAAATACAATGGTGTTCAGGCTGAAATTATAGAACAAAAAGGTAGGTACATATCCATACGTGGGTGCTCCGTGCTCGGTGTAGCTGCTCAAATGGATACGGCATGCGCTCCCCTACATATAAACCTCGGACATCTTGGCTATTAGTGCACCCTATGGAACGCACAGCTGAATCTTATGTTTGTGCGTCACAGTGTTGCCATGCCATTTCTTTCATAATTTCAATCAATGTTAAATGTACCTACAAGAATAATAGAATAAGAACGTTTACTTCTTCGTTATTTTACTAGGTAGAATAACAAATGAGGTGTCAAATGAAAGCTTATAATCCAAGGATAGTACTAAAGGTGCGAAATTAGACCTAGATTGTCTGTCCCTAAAAAAATAAGCGTTATATTGGAGATTTCTAATTTCGACATTAAAAGTTGCACTATTTTTTTTCTTTAAAACATTTTGATCTAAAACTTACCATAAAACTTCTTTGTACTCTCTACTTTCAAATAAACGTGACTAAGAAGCTAAATTTTAAAAAAAAGACTAAGTTTTCACTCTAATGGCATATAACATATCCCACCAGAATGAAAACAATGGGAACCTTCTCTGGTTACACCTCCGAGGCTTCTACAATTTGCAAGCCATACGGATGCTGAGACTAAGGAAGATGAGGGAATTCTACAATTTACAATTCACGTCACATCTGCTCAGCGCGGTAAAGTTCCAACGAGACTGGTTCCCTTCATACTCCACACAGAGTAAATGTAAATCAAAAATGAATAACCATTTTCAATTTCGTTGCAAAACGAAAATACAGCCGAACCATATTCCAGTCCAATCAGAGAGTGCTGCAAGCACCTCTACCGGTTTCGAAACTTATTAGTCTCTCATCAGGAGGCACATATGCTGCTCTCCCTGATCCAACCAAAACAAACCCCAGCGTGCAGTCCCGAATTGCAACGAACGAAATGGCATAGATGCCCTAGCGGCAACTGCTAGCAAAAGACTAAGTTTTCACTCTAATGGCATATAACATATCCCACCAGAATGAAAACAATGGGAACCTTCTCTGGTTACACCTCCGAGGCTTCTACAATTTGCAAGCCATACGGATGCTGAGACTAAGGAAGATGAGGGAATTCTACAATTTACAATTCACGTCACATCTGCTCAGCGCGGTAAAGTTCCAACGAGACTGGTTCCCTTCATACTCCACACAGAGTAAATGTAAATCAAAAATGAATAACCATTTTCAATTTCGTTGCAAAACGAAAATACAGCCGAACCATATTCCAGTCCAATCAGAGAGTGCTGCAAGCACCTCTACCGGTTTCGAAACTTATTAGTCTCTCATCAGGAGGCACATATGCTGCTCTCCCTGATCCAACCAAAACAAACCCCAGCGTGCAGTCCCGAATTGCAACGAACGAAATGGCATAGATGCCCTAGCGGCAACTGCTAGCAAAAGACTAAGTTTTCACTCTAATGGCATATAACATATCCCACCAGAATGAAAACAATGGGAACCTTCTCTGGTTACACCTCCGAGGCTTCTACAATTTGCAAGCCATACGGATGCTGAGACTAAGGAAGATGAGGGAATTCTACAATTTACAATTCACGTCACATCTGCTCAGCGCGGTAAAGTTCCAACGAGACTGGTTCCCTTCATACTCCACACAGAGTAAATGTAAATCAAAAATGAATAACCATTTTCAATTTCGTTGCAAAACGAAAATACAGCCGAACCATATTCCAGTCCAATCAGAGAGTGCTGCAAGCACCTCTACCGGTTTCGAAACTTATTAGTCTCTCATCAGGAGGCACATATGCTGCTCTCCCTGATCCAACCAAAACAAACCCCAGCGTGCAGTCCCGAATTGCAACGAACGAAATGGCATAGATGCCCTAGCGGCAACTGCTAGCAAAAGACTAAGTTTTCACTCTAATGGCATATAACATATCCCACCAGAATGAAAACAATGGGAACCTTCTCTGGTTACACCTCCGAGGCTTCTACAATTTGCAAGCCATACGGATGCTGAGACTAAGGAAGATGAGGGAATTCTACAATTTACAATTCACGTCACATCTGCTCAGCGCGGTAAAGTTCCAACGAGACTGGTTCCCTTCATACTCCACACAGAGTAAATGTAAATCAAAAATGAATAACCATTTTCAATTTCGTTGCAAAACGAAAATACAGCCGAACCATATTCCAGTCCAATCAGAGAGTGCTGCAAGCACCTCTACCGGTTTCGAAACTTATTAGTCTCTCATCAGGAGGCACATATGCTGCTCTCCCTGATCCAACCAAAACAAACCCCAGCGTGCAGTCCCGAATTGCAACGAACGAAATGGCATAGATGCCCTAGCGGCAACTGCTAGCAAAAGACTAAGTTTTCACTCTAATGGCATATAACATATCCCACCAGAATGAAAACAATGGGAACCTTCTCTGGTTACACCTCCGAGGCTTCTACAATTTGCAAGCCATACGGATGCTGAGACTAAGGAAGATGAGGGAATTCTACAATTTACAATTCACGTCACATCTGCTCAGCGCGGTAAAGTTCCAACGAGACTGGTTCCCTTCATACTCCACACACATCATCCAGCCTCAAAAGTCCACTGCTGAACATAGGCCTCCTCCCCTCGTTTCCAACCCCATCTATCCTGCGCCGCCCTCATCCAGTTTTTATTTACCTTTCTTAAGTCGTCAGTCCATCTTGTAGGCGGTCGACCGACGCTTCTCTTGTCTTCTCTTGGCCTCCATTCCAATAACCTCTTCGTCCATCGCCCATCTGTCATTCTGGCTACGTGTCCTGCCCATCTCCACTTCAACCTGGCTATCCTCTCGATGACGTCAGTCACCTTTGTTCTTCTCCTGATTTCTTCGTTTCTGATTTTGTCTTGCAGAGTTATTCCTAACATTGACCGCTCCATTCTTCTCTGCGTGACTCTTAGTTTGGTAGCCGAGGCTTTAGTTAAGGTAAGTGTTTCTGATCCGTACGTCAAGACTGGGAGGACGCACTGATCGAATACCTTTCTCTTTAGACATGTGGGTAACTCACTTTTAAAAGTTTCTCTCAGTTTTCCAAATGCTGCCCACCCAAGACCGATTCTTCTCTTCAGCTCATGAGTCTGGTTATCCCTGCCAATCGTAATTTCATGTCCCAGGTATTTATATCTATCTACGAGTTCTATTTCCTTCCCACCAATACTGATGTTCTGGTTGGGTACCAAATTTGTCATTATTTTTGTTTTTGAGATGTTTATATTTAAACCAACATTTTCTGTAGCTACAACGAGTTCTTGTACCATCTCTCTTGCCATACCTAGATCCTCAGCTACTATGACTATATCATCGGCGAAACGTAAGTTGTTTAGGTATTCTCCATCTATTTTTATTCCCTTTGTCATCCAATCCAAACTCTTGAAAGCATGTTCTAAGACCGTATTAAAAAGTTTAGGTGACATTGGGTCTCCTTGTCTAACCCCCCGTTCTATTTTTATGCGATTACTGTTAGTATGTAATTTGACAGTGGTTGTTGCCTGTAAGTATATTTTGTGTAATAATTTTGTATACCTATAATCTAGCCTGCATTCTTTAAGCGCCTGTAATATTTTGCTAAGTTCAACTGTATCAAAGGCTTTATGAAAATCGATAAAAACTAGAACTAGGGGTTTATTGTATTCCACTACTTTCTCTATCAGGGTTTTTATACTTTGTAGATGGTCATTTGTTCCGTAATTTTTTCGGAATCCTGCCTGTTCTCTTGGTTGATAAGTCTCTAACTTTCTTTCCATTCTCTTAACTATTATTCGCGTAAATAACTTATATAAATGGCTGAGGAGGCTAATCGGTCTGTAATTCTCTAAATTGGCTTTGTCTCCTGCTTTGTGTAATAGAATCATAGTAGCGTTGTTCCAGTCTGTTGGAATATTGGCGTTGTGAAGGCAGATATTGAAAAGTTGTTTAATTTTTTCAAGTAGTATATTTCCTCCAATTTTTAGTGCTTCTGATACTATTCCATCTTCACCTGGGGTTCGATTATTTTTCATTTTCTTCAGAGCCTCTTTGATTTCTGATTTTGTTATATCGGGCATTAAATCCGATCCTTGATTTAATACTCCAGTTTTTACTGTAATTGGAGGTTGCGCATTGTCATCTTTTTTTCTTGATTTGTATAACTCTGTGTAGAACTCTTCGACTATTGTTAATATTTCATCTCTGTTTGTAGTTTCTTTTCCAGTTCTGTTTCTTAGTTTGTTGATTTCTATTTTTCCTTTTTGTACGCTTACGTTCTTCAAAACTTTCATGTTCTTATTTTGCTCTATTGCTTGTTTTGTTTTTTCTACATTGTAGTTTCTTATGTCTTTTCTTATTGACTTTGTGATAGTCTTATTTATTTGATTTAGCGCTTCTTTGCTGGAACTTGTATCTCCTTTCATCTGTCGTCTTAGTTCTATAAGGGTTTTAGTAGGTTGACTTAGTTTTTCATCTTTTTGGTTTGTTGGACAGTATTTAGTTTGAGCCTGTTGTATTGTGGTGATTATTTGCTTGTTCAGTATATTAATGTCTGTTGTTGTTGTATCTTTCAATGTATCATTAATATATTTTTCGAACTCCTGAATATTAGTTGGTTTTACCCATTTCTTTGGGTGTTTCTTATTTATCATTTTGAGTCTTTCCTTTTCGATCGATATCGTTATTTTAGCTCTTACTAACCTGTGATCACTGCTTGTGCTGAACTGGTTTAACACATTTACGTCTTTAAATAATTCTTTTTTATTTGTTAAGAAATAGTCGATTTCGTTCCTTGTTTTTCCATCTGGACTTTCCCAGGTCCATCTTCTGTGTTTTTTCTTTTTAAAGAAGCTGTTCATTTGATAGAGACTGTTTTCCAAAAGAAAAGTTAACAGTTTTTTGCCTCTATCATTTCTGCCTTCGCTTCCAAAATTTCCCAATATTATTTCAGAGGGGTCTTCCTTGGTACCTATTTTGGCGTTGAAATCACCGCCTATTATTAAGAAGTGGCCAGGATTTTCCTTGATTGCACAGGATATTTGGTCGTAGAATATTTGGACTTCTTCATCTGAATGGCCTGTAGTAGGTGCGTATACTTGAATGAACTTTAGGATATATCTGGTGCTCATTTTGATGTTTAAGTAGACCACCCTTGTTGATATTTGGTTTATTGACACAATTCTGTTCGCAATTCTTTTGTGAACAAAGAAGCCGACTCCTCCGACTGTCGATTCCTCTTCTCCTTTGTAGTACCACAGATGGCCTGATGGGAGTGAGATAAGATTCTCTCCTTTTTTTCTAACTTCGCTGATACCCACAATATCCCAATTCACTTTTGAAAGTTCTTCCTCCATTTCTTCGAACCTTTCTTCGGTAGAGAGCGACCGAGCATTATATGTGGCGATGTTGAGGTTTATATTTTTGACGCACTTTGAATAGGGTTGGTTTACACTGGTCGGGTTTGTGGCATTTAAACACCGTGCTTGCCTTGCATGTTGGTGAGTATTCATATTTATTCCCACGAGTAGCTGGGGATCGTTGTCGATTCCTGTAGAGCCCCGCGTACAGGAACAAGGCTAATTTTCAATGGGATTTCGCCCGGTGTCCCAAGAGCATCGTTAGCGGCCGCGTGACGTGCGACCATTCAGTTTTTAGCACGATAGCTTCCACCTTAACTTACGGATTTTTTGCATCTGGTTTTCTCCATATTTTGTTGGGTAAGATGGGGAGGGAAAAAGGTGTATATGGGAAGAATCTGTAGTAGAAAGAAATATAGTGACCCGTCTGCCTTCGGAAACCTAATCGCCATTCGGGGTCGGAAAAAAACAAGAGTTAGCCAAGAGAGGCTGATAGAAAAGATTAAAGACATTTCACTCAAGACAAGTTGAAGAAGAGTAAAATGTGAAGGCCCTTATGATCCGCCAGGTGCGTTTCATAAGCGTATGAGTATTGGTACGCTTTGTGTTCCCGCTCATACTTCGGGGTGTTGACTACAGACTGTATGGCTCGTCCAGCATGCCATAGCATGGAGGATAAGGTTCACGTAATTTTTACAATGTAGACACCCTAAACTCCATGGTCTGACAACATACTCCACATACTCCACACAGAGTAAATGTAAATCAAAAATGAATAACCATTTTCAATTTCGTTGCAAAACGAAAATACAGCCGAACCATATTCCAGTCCAATCAGAGAGTGCTGCAAGCACCTCTACCGGTTTCGAAACTTATTAGTCTCTCATCAGGAGGCACATATGCTGCTCTCCCTGATCCAACCAAAACAAACCCCAGCGTGCAGTCCCGAATTGCAACGAACGAAATGGCATAGATGCCCTAGCGGCAACTGCTAGCAAAAGACTAAGTTTTCACTCTAATGGCATATAACATATCCCACCAGAATGAAAACAATGGGAACCTTCTCTGGTTACACCTCCGAGGCTTCTACAATTTGCAAGCCATACGGATGCTGAGACTAAGGAAGATGAGGGAATTCTACAATTTACAATTCACGTCACATCTGCTCAGCGCGGTAAAGTTCCAACGAGACTGGTTCCCTTCATACTCCACACAGAGTAAATGTAAATCAAAAATGAATAACCATTTTCAATTTCGTTGCAAAACGAAAATACAGCCGAACCATATTCCAGTCCAATCAGAGAGTGCTGCAAGCACCTCTACCGGTTTCGAAACTTATTAGTCTCTCATCAGGAGGCACATATGCTGCTCTCCCTGATCCAACCAAAACAAAACCCCAGCGTGCAGTCCCGAATTGCAACGAACGAAATGGCATAGATGCCCTAGCGGCAACTGCTAGCAAAAGACTAAGTTTTCACTCTAATGGCATATAACATATCCCACCAGAATGAAAACAATGGGAACCTTCTCTGGTTACACCTCCGAGGCTTCTACAATTTGCAAGCCATACGGATGCTGAGACTAAGGAAGATGAGGGAATTCTACAATTTACAATTCACGTCACATCTGCTCAGCGCGGTAAAGTTCCAACGAGACTGGTTCCCTTCATACTCCACACAGAGTAAATGTAAATCAAAAATGAATAACCATTTTCAATTTCGTTGCAAAACGAAAATACAGCCGAACCATATTCCAGTCCAATCAGAGAGTGCTGCAAGCACCTCTACCGGTTTCGAAACTTATTAGTCTCTCATCAGGAGGCACATATGCTGCTCTCCCTGATCCAACCAAAACAAACCCCAGCGTGCAGTCCCGAATTGCAACGAACGAAATGGCATAGATGCCCTAGCGGCAACTGCTAGCAAAAGACTAAGTTTTCACTCTAATGGCATATAACATATCCCACCAGAATGAAAACAATGGGAACCTTCTCTGGTTACACCTCCGAGGCTTCTACAATTTGCAAGCCATACGGATGCTGAGACTAAGGAAGATGAGGGAATTCTACAATTTACAATTCACGTCACATCTGCTCAGCGCGGTAAAGTTCCAACGAGACTGGTTCCCTTCATACTCCACACAGAGTAAATGTAAATCAAAAATGAATAACCATTTTCAATTTCGTTGCAAAACGAAAATACAGCCGAACCATATTCCAGTCCAATCAGAGAGTGCTGCAAGCACCTCTACCGGTTTCGAAACTTATTAGTCTCTCATCAGGAGGCACATATGCTGCTCTCCCTGATCCAACCAAAACAAACCCCAGCGTGCAGTCCCGAATTGCAACGAACGAAATGGCATAGATGCCCTAGCGGCAACTGCTAGCAAAAGACTAAGTTTTCACTCTAATGGCATATAACATATCCCACCAGAATGAAAACAATGGGAACCTTCTCTGGTTACACCTCCGAGGCTTCTACAATTTGCAAGCCATACGGATGCTGAGACTAAGGAAGATGAGGGAATTCTACAATTTACAATTCACGTCACATCTGCTCAGCGCGGTAAAGTTCCAACGAGACTGGTTCCCTTCATACTCCACACAGAGTAAATGTAAATCAAAAATGAATAACCATTTTCAATTTCGTTGCAAAACGAAAATACAGCCGAACCATATTCCAGTCCAATCAGAGAGTGCTGCAAGCACCTCTACCGGTTTCGAAACTTATTAGTCTCTCATCAGGAGGCACATATGCTGCTCTCCCTGATCCAACCAAAACAAACCCCAGCGTGCAGTCCCGAATTGCAACGAACGAAATGGCATAGATGCCCTAGCGGCAACTGCTAGCAAAAGACTAAGTTTTCACTCTAATGGCATATAACATATCCCACCAGAATGAAAACAATGGGAACCTTCTCTGGTTACACCTCCGAGGCTTCTACAATTTGCAAGCCATACGGATGCTGAGACTAAGGAAGATGAGGGAATTCTACAATTTACAATTCACGTCACATCTGCTCAGCGCGGTAAAGTTCCAACGAGACTGGTTCCCTTCATACTCCACACAGAGTAAATGTAAATCAAAAATGAATAACCATTTTCAATTTCGTTGCAAAACGAAAATACAGCCGAACCATATTCCAGTCCAATCAGAGAGTGCTGCAAGCACCTCTACCGGTTTCGAAACTTATTAGTCTCTCATCAGGAGGCACATATGCTGCTCTCCCTGATCCAACCAAAACAAACCCCAGCGTGCAGTCCCGAATTGCAACGAACGAAATGGCATAGATGCCCTAGCGGCAACTGCTAGCAAAAGACTAAGTTTTCACTCTAATGGCATATAACATATCCCACCAGAATGAAAACAATGGGAACCTTCTCTGGTTACACCTCCGAGGCTTCTACAATTTGCAAGCCATACGGATGCTGAGACTAAGGAAGATGAGGGAATTCTACAATTTACAATTCACGTCACATCTGCTCAGCGCGGTAAAGTTCCAACGAGACTGGTTCCCTTCATACTCCACACAGAGTAAATGTAAATCAAAAATGAATAACCATTTTCAATTTCGTTGCAAAACGAAAATACAGCCGAACCATATTCCAGTCCAATCAGAGAGTGCTGCAAGCACCTCTACCGGTTTCGAAACTTATTAGTCTCTCATCAGGAGGCACATATGCTGCTCTCCCTGATCCAACCAAAACAAACCCCAGCGTGCAGTCCCGAATTGCAACGAACGAAATGGCATAGATGCCCTAGCGGCAACTGCTAGCAAAAGACTAAGTTTTCACTCTAATGGCATATAACATATCCCACCAGAATGAAAACAATGGGAACCTTCTCTGGTTACACCTCCGAGGCTTCTACAATTTGCAAGCCATACGGATGCTGAGACTAAGGAAGATGAGGGAATTCTACAATTTACAATTCACGTCACATCTGCTCAGCGCGGTAAAGTTCCAACGAGACTGGTTCCCTTCATACTCCACACAGAGTAAATGTAAATCAAAAATGAATAACCATTTTCAATTTCGTTGCAAAACGAAAATACAGCCGAACCATATTCCAGTCCAATCAGAGAGTGCTGCAAGCACCTCTACCGGTTTCGAAACTTATTAGTCTCTCATCAGGAGGCACATATGCTGCTCTCCCTGATCCAACCAAAACAAACCCCAGCGTGCAGTCCCGAATTGCAACGAACGAAATGGCATAGATGCCCTAGCGGCAACTGCTAGCAAAAGACTAAGTTTTCACTCTAATGGCATATAACATATCCCACCAGAATGAAAACAATGGGAACCTTCTCTGGTTACACCTCCGAGGCTTCTACAATTTGCAAGCCATACGGATGCTGAGACTAAGGAAGATGAGGGAATTCTACAATTTACAATTCACGTCACATCTGCTCAGCGCGGTAAAGTTCCAACGAGACTGGTTCCCTTCATACTCCACACAGAGTAAATGTAAATCAAAAATGAATAACCATTTGTTGGAACTTTACCGCGCTGAGCAGATGTGACGTGAATTGTAAATTGTAGAATTCCCTCATCTTCCTTAGTCTCAGCATCCGTATGGCTTGCAAATTGTAGAAGCCTCGGAGGTGTAACCAGAGAAGGTTCCCATTGTTTTCATTCTGGTGGGATATGTTATATGCCATTAGAGTGAAAACTTAGTCTTTTGCTAGCAGTTGCCGCTAGGGCATCTATGCCATTTCGTTCGTTGCAATTCGGGACTGCACGCTGGGGTTTGTTTTGGTTGGATCAGGGAGAGCAGCATATGTGCCTCCTGATGAGAGACTAATAAGTTTCGAAACCGGTAGAGGTGCTTGCAGCACTCTCTGATTGGACTGGAATATGGTTCGGCTGTATTTTCGTTTTGCAACGAAATTGAAAATGGTTATTCATTTTTGATTTACATTTACTCTGTGTGGAGTATGAAGGGAACCAGTCTCGTTGGAACTTTACCGCGCTGAGCAGATGTGACGTGAATTGTAAATTGTAGAATTCCCTCATCTTCCTTAGTCTCAGCATCCGTATGGCTTGCAAATTGTAGAAGCCTCGGAGGTGTAACCAGAGAAGGTTCCCATTGTTTTCATTCTGGTGGGATATGTTATATGCCATTAGAGTGAAAACTTAGTCTTTTGCTAGCAGTTGCCGCTAGGGCATCTATGCCATTTCGTTCGTTGCAATTCGGGACTGCACGCTGGGGTTTGTTTTGGTTGGATCAGGGAGAGCAGCATATGTGCCTCCTGATGAGAGACTAATAAGTTTCGAAACCGGTAGAGGTGCTTGCAGCACTCTCTGATTGGACTGGAATATGGTTCGGCTGTATTTTCGTTTTGCAACGAAATTGAAAATGGTTATTCATTTTTGATTTACATTTACTCTGTGTGGAGTATGAAGGGAACCAGTCTCGTTGGAACTTTACCGCGCTGAGCAGATGTGACGTGAATTGTAAATTGTAGAATTCCCTCATCTTCCTTAGTCTCAGCATCCGTATGGCTTGCAAATTGTAGAAGCCTCGGAGGTGTAACCAGAGAAGGTTCCCATTGTTTTCATTCTGGTGGGATATGTTATATGCCATTAGAGTGAAAACTTAGTCTTTTGCTAGCAGTTGCCGCTAGGGCATCTATGCCATTTCGTTCGTTGCAATTCGGGACTGCACGCTGGGGTTTGTTTTGGTTGGATCAGGGAGAGCAGCATATGTGCCTCCTGATGAGAGACTAATAAGTTTCGAAACCGGTAGAGGTGCTTGCAGCACTCTCTGATTGGACTGGAATATGGTTCGGCTGTATTTTCGTTTTGCAACGAAATTGAAAATGGTTATTCATTTTTGATTTACATTTACTCTGTGTGGAGTATGAAGGGAACCAGTCTCGTTGGAACTTTACCGCGCTGAGCAGATGTGACGTGAATTGTAAATTGTAGAATTCCCTCATCTTCCTTAGTCTCAGCATCCGTATGGCTTGCAAATTGTAGAAGCCTCGGAGGTGTAACCAGAGAAGGTTCCCATTGTTTTCATTCTGGTGGGATATGTTATATGCCATTAGAGTGAAAACTTAGTCTTTTGCTAGCAGTTGCCGCTAGGGCATCTATGCCATTTCGTTCGTTGCAATTCGGGACTGCACGCTGGGGTTTGTTTTGGTTGGATCAGGGAGAGCAGCATATGTGCCTCCTGATGAGAGACTAATAAGTTTCGAAACCGGTAGAGGTGCTTGCAGCACTCTCTGATTGGACTGGAATATGGTTCGGCTGTATTTTCGTTTTGCAACGAAATTGAAAATGGTTATTCATTTTTGATTTACATTTACTCTGTGTGGAGTATGAAGGGAACCAGTCTCGTTGGAACTTTACCGCGCTGAGCAGATGTGACGTGAATTGTAAATTGTAGAATTCCCTCATCTTCCTTAGTCTCAGCATCCGTATGGCTTGCAAATTGTAGAAGCCTCGGAGGTGTAACCAGAGAAGGTTCCCATTGTTTTCATTCTGGTGGGATATGTTATATGCCATTAGAGTGAAAACTTAGTCTTTTGCTAGCAGTTGCCGCTAGGGCATCTATGCCATTTCGTTCGTTGCAATTCGGGACTGCACGCTGGGGTTTGTTTTGGTTGGATCAGGGAGAGCAGCATATGTGCCTCCTGATGAGAGACTAATAAGTTTCGAAACCGGTAGAGGTGCTTGCAGCACTCTCTGATTGGACTGGAATATGGTTCGGCTGTATTTTCGTTTTGCAACGAAATTGAAAATGGTTATTCATTTTTGATTTACATTTACTCTGTGTGGAGTATGAAGGGAACCAGTCTCGTTGGAACTTTACCGCGCTGAGCAGATGTGACGTGAATTGTAAATTGTAGAATTCCCTCATCTTCCTTAGTCTCAGCATCCGTATGGCTTGCAAATTGTAGAAGCCTCGGAGGTGTAACCAGAGAAGGTTCCCATTGTTTTCATTCTGGTGGGATATGTTATATGCCATTAGAGTGAAAACTTAGTCTTTTGCTAGCAGTTGCCGCTAGGGCATCTATGCCATTTCGTTCGTTGCAATTCGGGACTGCACGCTGGGGTTTGTTTTGGTTGGATCAGGGAGAGCAGCATATGTGCCTCCTGATGAGAGACTAATAAGTTTCGAAACCGGTAGAGGTGCTTGCAGCACTCTCTGATTGGACTGGAATATGGTTCGGCTGTATTTTCGTTTTGCAACGAAATTGAAAATGGTTATTCATTTTTGATTTACATTTACTCTGTGTGGAGTATGAAGGGAACCAGTCTCGTTGGAACTTTACCGCGCTGAGCAGATGTGACGTGAATTGTAAATTGTAGAATTCCCTCATCTTCCTTAGTCTCAGCATCCGTATGGCTTGCAAATTGTAGAAGCCTCGGAGGTGTAACCAGAGAAGGTTCCCATTGTTTTCATTCTGGTGGGATATGTTATATGCCATTAGAGTGAAAACTTAGTCTTTTGCTAGCAGTTGCCGCTAGGGCATCTATGCCATTTCGTTCGTTGCAATTCGGGACTGCACGCTGGGGTTTGTTTTGGTTGGATCAGGGAGAGCAGCATATGTGCCTCCTGATGAGAGACTAATAAGTTTCGAAACCGGTAGAGGTGCTTGCAGCACTCTCTGATTGGACTGGAATATGGTTCGGCTGTATTTTCGTTTTGCAACGAAATTGAAAATGGTTATTCATTTTTGATTTACATTTACTCTGTGTGGAGTATGAAGGGAACCAGTCTCGTTGGAACTTTACCGCGCTGAGCAGATGTGACGTGAATTGTAAATTGTAGAATTCCCTCATCTTCCTTAGTCTCAGCATCCGTATGGCTTGCAAATTGTAGAAGCCTCGGAGGTGTAACCAGAGAAGGTTCCCATTGTTTTCATTCTGGTGGGATATGTTATATGCCATTAGAGTGAAAACTTAGTCTTTTGCTAGCAGTTGCCGCTAGGGCATCTATGCCATTTCGTTCGTTGCAATTCGGGACTGCACGCTGGGGTTTGTTTTGGTTGGATCAGGGAGAGCAGCATATGTGCCTCCTGATGAGAGACTAATAAGTTTCGAAACCGGTAGAGGTGCTTGCAGCACTCTCTGATTGGACTGGAATATGGTTCGGCTGTATTTTCGTTTTGCAACGAAATTGAAAATGGTTATTCATTTTTGATTTACATTTACTCTGTGTGGAGTATGAAGGGAACCAGTCTCGTTGGAACTTTACCGCGCTGAGCAGATGTGACGTGAATTGTAAATTGTAGAATTCCCTCATCTTCCTTAGTCTCAGCATCCGTATGGCTTGCAAATTGTAGAAGCCTCGGAGGTGTAACCAGAGAAGGTTCCCATTGTTTTCATTCTGGTGGGATATGTTATATGCCATTAGAGTGAAAACTTAGTCTTTTGCTAGCAGTTGCCGCTAGGGCATCTATGCCATTTCGTTCGTTGCAATTCGGGACTGCACGCTGGGGTTTGTTTTGGTTGGATCAGGGAGAGCAGCATATGTGCCTCCTGATGAGAGACTAATAAGTTTCGAAACCGGTAGAGGTGCTTGCAGCACTCTCTGATTGGACTGGAATATGGTTCGGCTGTATTTTCGTTTTGCAACGAAATTGAAAATGGTTATTCATTTTTGATTTACATTTACTCTGTGTGGAGTATGAAGGGAACCAGTCTCGTTGGAACTTTACCGCGCTGAGCAGATGTGACGTGAATTGTAAATTGTAGAATTCCCTCATCTTCCTTAGTCTCAGCATCCGTATGGCTTGCAAATTGTAGAAGCCTCGGAGGTGTAACCAGAGAAGGTTCCCATTGTTTTCATTCTGGTGGGATATGTTATATGCCATTAGAGTGAAAACTTAGTCTTTTGCTAGCAGTTGCCGCTAGGGCATCTATGCCATTTCGTTCGTTGCAATTCGGGACTGCACGCTGGGGTTTGTTTTGGTTGGATCAGGGAGAGCAGCATATGTGCCTCCTGATGAGAGACTAATAAGTTTCGAAACCGGTAGAGGTGCTTGCAGCACTCTCTGATTGGACTGGAATATGGTTCGGCTGTATTTTCGTTTTGCAACGAAATTGAAAATGGTTATTCATTTTTGATTTACATTTACTCTGTGTGGAGTATGAAGGGAACCAGTCTCGTTGGAACTTTACCGCGCTGAGCAGATGTGACGTGAATTGTAAATTGTAGAATTCCCTCATCTTCCTTAGTCTCAGCATCCGTATGGCTTGCAAATTGTAGAAGCCTCGGAGGTGTAACCAGAGAAGGTTCCCATTGTTTTCATTCTGGTGGGATATGTTATATGCCATTAGAGTGAAAACTTAGTCTTTTGCTAGCAGTTGCCGCTAGGGCATCTATGCCATTTCGTTCGTTGCAATTCGGGACTGCACGCTGGGGTTTGTTTTGGTTGGATCAGGGAGAGCAGCATATGTGCCTCCTGATGAGAGACTAATAAGTTTCGAAACCGGTAGAGGTGCTTGCAGCACTCTCTGATTGGACTGGAATATGGTTCGGCTGTATTTTCGTTTTGCAACGAAATTGAAAATGGTTATTCATTTTTGATTTACATTTACTCTGTGTGGAGTATGAAGGGAACCAGTCTCGTTGGAACTTTACCGCGCTGAGCAGATGTGACGTGAATTGTAAATTGTAGAATTCCCTCATCTTCCTTAGTCTCAGCATCCGTATGGCTTGCAAATTGTAGAAGCCTCGGAGGTGTAACCAGAGAAGGTTCCCATTGTTTTCATTCTGGTGGGATATGTTATATGCCATTAGAGTGAAAACTTAGTCTTTTGCTAGCAGTTGCCGCTAGGGCATCTATGCCATTTCGTTCGTTGCAATTCGGGACTGCACGCTGGGGTTTGTTTTGGTTGGATCAGGGAGAGCAGCATATGTGCCTCCTGATGAGAGACTAATAAGTTTCGAAACCGGTAGAGGTGCTTGCAGCACTCTCTGATTGGACTGGAATATGGTTCGGCTGTATTTTCGTTTTGCAACGAAATTGAAAATGGTTATTCATTTTTGATTTACATTTACTCTGTGTGGAGTATGAAGGGAACCAGTCTCGTTGGAACTTTACCGCGCTGAGCAGATGTGACGTGAATTGTAAATTGTAGAATTCCCTCATCTTCCTTAGTCTCAGCATCCGTATGGCTTGCAAATTGTAGAAGCCTCGGAGGTGTAACCAGAGAAGGTTCCCATTGTTTTCATTCTGGTGGGATATGTTATATGCCATTAGAGTGAAAACTTAGTCTTTTGCTAGCAGTTGCCGCTAGGGCATCTATGCCATTTCGTTCGTTGCAATTCGGGACTGCACGCTGGGGTTTGTTTTGGTTGGATCAGGGAGAGCAGCATATGTGCCTCCTGATGAGAGACTAATAAGTTTCGAAACCGGTAGAGGTGCTTGCAGCACTCTCTGATTGGACTGGAATATGGTTCGGCTGTATTTTCGTTTTGCAACGAAATTGAAAATGGTTATTCATTTTTGATTTCTAAATTTTAAACTTCGTCACACAACTTTTGCGATTAAACTTTGCAATGCACAAATCCGCACCATTTTCTTTGAAAAATTCATAACCTTTATCATGATAAGAATAAAAACTTGAAGCACGTACCTTTGTCTTCAAAAATATTAGAGCTATATACTGTAAAAATTTCAGAAAAAAATATTAAAATGGAACAGAGTTGTAGCGAGGTAAACGCAAAAAACGTGATTTAATTTTTTTTTATTTTTAGGTTAAAATTGAGATTTTGACAATGTTCCCCCACATAAAATTAAAAATAAACCTCATTTTCGTTTTCAGCACCCTCGAAAATATAAAGTATGAATAAAATTAGCCATTCACCCCTCCGTGGTCAGTATCTCGAAAAATAAGCGCTTTTTTGAGGGTGTTCCGCTCGTGTATAATATCACAAAAAATTGTAACGTGATAGTATGAAAAAATAGAGGATACGGCAACGGTGTTACAAGTGATGGTCGGATCCAATGCCAAAATCTACACAGACATATTAGGGTGCACTAATGTCCAAGATGTCCTAAACCTCAAACCGGTTGAATCAAAGAGGGTGAGAACCGTGTGGCGAGCACCAACAACGTATCCACTATGTGGAACTGCTACACCGAGCACAGAGCACCCACGTATGGATACGTATGATACCTTAATATCGAGTTGTGGATTCCCCGTGTCGCCCACTCTCTCAATTTAGTTTCAAAAGCTGCAACTGAGTGTTATCATGCAATAGCATATCTAGCACAACATTCTTTAATTTGTTAGCTATATGTATTTTTCAGTTCCTCTACATATAGATACAACTTAACAGAATATTTCAAAGCTGCGTCTTTAAGCGACAGCAGCGCAGAGCGTGGCAAAAATATTGTTGTTCAAAAAAAAAGAACAAATACTACTAGATGGGCATGGAGCTAATGGCGCAAAAGAACTAGTTCAAGGTCATAATCAGATTAAAGGAGCATTATCCAAAATTTCGGAAAACTATAAGCAACAATTTAAAACGCGTAGCATTGCAAATGGTTTGTACCTATAATCGAATGTGTTTACTGGAAACAGAGAGAATATTAGGGAGGACATGAGGACAAACAGCACAAGTCGTATTCTTCAAGATCCAAATATTGACCTTAATTCAGGAGTGGCAGCACTTAGATCACTTAAATAAATTATACAGTCAATACGTGACAATTTCGAAAGGTATGCGAAAATCAGAGAAGTTGGGATAACTCAAATTTTATCGCTATTATAGATCACTTCATTACCTCTTTAAGTCAGAGGCTTCCTGCACATGAATCTATTCATTCCAATTTTGGGTTTGTTATATATTTAGTAGTTAAGATCTAAGGCTACTAATGTCTACCTTAGTTACTAATGTTTTTATGTTTCTAGATTAATATAATGTTGTCACTGTCATTAAATATAAATGAATAAATACTGTTAACATGTCCATTTCTTGTATATAAAATTGGCGACGAGATTAGTAGAATGGACATTAAAAAGCTAAAAAAAGTACGAGCCTGTTTACGAGGCACTCTGACAAAAACTGAAAACTGTTTACATGAACGAGAAATCACAAATGAAGAAATTGAAACCAGATTACATACGTTAGACGAAACCATAAAGAAATTTCAAAATATACAATATGATATCGAACAAGAAACTGAAGACGCAGATATAGAACAAGAAACACAAGAAAGATTTGAATTTGAAGAAAAATATACAGTGATAAATACCAAACTCCTAATTTTGCGAAAGAAAAATGGATCAAACGACCAAGATGTTTTATGTAGTACAAAAATTCAAAACATAGACCATAAGATACAATTACCAAAAGTTAATTTTCAACCATTACAAGAAACAGAAACAATTAATAACTTTACAAGGAGATTGACGGTATTTTTCCTATTAAATAACATCACAGATGAGCAAAGTAAAATTTATTTTCTATTATCTACGATTTCTCCACAACTTTATGATACTTTACATAATCTTTGTTCTCCGGAGGATCCATTAAATAAAAGCTTTGAAGAATTAATTAAACTACTTGATGACTTTATTGATCCTAAACCTAGTTTGTGGGATCAACAACATAAATTTTTTACACATTTACAACGACAAAATGAAACTGTTGCAACATACGCTGCAGAACTCAAGAAACTTGCTTCTAACTGTGAATTCAAATGCCAGAATTGTTGTAAGTCCACAATAGATGGATTTTTATCGTTACAGTTTATCAGAGGATTGCATGACAGCGAAATTGGAATAAAAATTCTACAAGACAGAGAAACACACACATTCTCAAAATTAGTTCAGATAGCTACATCAATTGAAATGGGAAAAATAGAAAACAATAAAATATCTGCAGACATACGTAATGAAATTGAAAAGGTGAACAAATTATCGACATCTGTAAAAAACCCTCAAAGATCATGTACTTACAAGAAAAAACATGAAAATATAACATTAAATGACTTAAGGGGAAAATGTTTCAGATGTGGACAACCATATCATAGATCCAACGAATGTTGGGCCATTAAAAGGACTTGCCACACATGTCAAATAGAGGGACACCTAGCAAACGTTTGTTTAAAAAAAAAACAATGCACTCCAGATTAATGATTGTACCAGTAATACAAGTGAAGAATGTATCGGCGAAATAAACCTTGTTAAGAGGAAACAGTAGCGATCAACAGGTAGTAAAAACGCGTTCCAAGATTGCGGCTGTAATTTTGAATATATTTTTGAGATATTTGGCACATTTATTCGTAATATAATAAAGAATGGCGGTACAGAGACCAATTGGAAAAATATATTAATATGTGGAAATTACTCTGTAATTAAATACAATATTAAAAAAACGAGCCTGTTATAACATTCCGTTAATTTCTAATTATCTTTATAGTTATTTTATTTAAAATTTAATAACGGTTTGTCATTAAGTTATACTCAAAATCAATAAGATCTAATTAAAATAAATCTTTGACTGACGTCATACTTAACTAGTAGTTGGCACGAGTTCTTCAGTTGGTATTAGACACCATTCGCTGTCATGTAAGTTTGTTCTGTGAGGCTCCTCGTCTAACGACGGGAAATAATTGACACTTCGCTTGGTTAGCTAGAACGGAACGGCAGATGGTTGATCTAAAATTACGGGAATTTTAATACGGAGTTTCAAGCTCCTATAAGTATTTAGTGGAAAAATTAATAGTGTTGTTGTTTGGAAGAGCTAGGAGACAAAGTTTGGAAGATCCCGTAGAAATTGAAGTCACACCATCTGGTAATTTTTTTTTACTTTTAAAAGGTTTGAGGAAAAAAGAACGAATATGGCTGCCATCGTGTCATATTAAATTCCTATCGAATTTATTTCTGTACATTTATGAACCAAAGTTGTTATTTGAATTTAGTATCTTTAATTCTATCCATGGTTCGAAAATATACACTCAGATGAAGGATTATCTTGTCACATATCCTGTATCTATTTAATTTGTGGGGTTATGCTAACCTCATAAAATTCAATTCAAATTTTACAGATTACATTCATTATTATCTAAAGTCTACTAAATTGCGTGCATTTTAGCCACCTTAAATTTCGTTCCCATCATTTTTCCTAAATTTTACAACCTATTACATTATCCCATATCATTTTTATTAATAAAAAAATACCCTTTATAGAAATATTGCTTTCAGATACAAATCATATTCTGTATTAAATATTGAATTTAACGTTAAATTCCAAATTATTGTGTCCGTAGTGTGAATCAAGGTCAAATCCATCAGTGTTTTTACTAATGATCTTCTTTTTTGTTGTGCATTCTACAAAAAGATATCTCATTTCTTTTTCTTTTTTTTTTTCTCTTTTTGCCTTTCCGGAGATTTTACATTGAAAGTAAAACGGGAAATGTTTGTTTTAGCCGTTTAGGTGAAATTATAAAGTAACCAGTCCATCAGCTCCCCTAACAACCGGGAGCAACCGTTCTAGGCCAAGCCAGGTCACTTGGAGACCAGCCTGAAGAATCTCCTCCCACGTAGCGTTGAATTCTGCACTTCGCCCCGAAGGGCACCTTTAATAATTGGTACAAGCTAGCACCATCCCTGTGCTAATTCTACTACCAGGGATTTTGGTATCCATAACAAGGACACTTTTGGGAACCATAATATAGGGTTTGTTTTGGGGACACTTGGTATTTGCAAGTTATTATTACTCTACCATCACAACATGTTAATATTTTTGTGTAATAATCAGGACATTTAGTTCAAACTAAGTTTTATAGTTTTATCACACATATTTTTGGTTTCAAGATTAGGTTGCATTTTTTCCATATTATTATATCTATAATTTTTGATAGTGTTTCCCAAACCAGTAAACTCTCTGGTCAAAGAGGTTTGAGCTCAGATCATCTTTTCCCTCATATGAGATTCTCTTTACCTTTGTATTATATTACCTGAAATTTACTTGTACCATTTATTTATTTAATTAACTTTATATTTTTTTTTTGTTACTAACCTTGCTAGTCTCCACTTATCAATTTAAATTTATATATTTTACTCTTTATTGCTAATTTATTAACTTATATAACTTTAACGTACTTTAGCCAATCATTCTAATTAATTAAACTTATTTGCTTAACTTTTTACTTAAACTCATTTATTTAACTTTTAATTATATCCCTGGACGCTATTCCCTTTGAATAGCTATCCATTTTACTTGTGATAAATTTTTAGTGACTACGTGTCGAAGCAACTGATTTTTATATATCAAGTAGACCGTAGATTCACATTAAGGAGGCTGGTGCCTATTTAACTCTTTGAGAGTTTATATTAATGTTCATTCGTTTGTAGTTTAGCGTTGCTGTACGTATTTTAATCGTACAATTATTTGGTGAAGGTTGTTATTTAACCTAGTATATGTAAGTTGGGGGTATGCTTCCTAGAAAAGCTACTCCAATACTAATTTAATAGGTAATTATATTTATACTTAGATAGGTAATTATTTCCCATTGTCATTTTATAGTTACATAATTTGTATTTTTCTAACTCAGAGGTTGTCAAAAATCTAAGTAGTTATATTTAATAAATATTTATTTGTTTTTGTATACCGATTATTTTTTTTCCCATTTTTGAATTTAAAATTTAATATATTTAATATTTAACAGCAGTGTAAGATACCTGGAAGTTTGGTCTATCCAAACTTCTGGCGCCCATAATTCAGTCTATTGTATTTATCTCTTATATTCTTCTATTTTTATTATATTATTATATTTATTTAATCTATTTTCTGAGCATATATTCTTATCTTAATATTTCCCTTCTTAGTTATCATCACTCTCTACTTGGATCTACTGTTCTTCGACAGGCATGCAAACGAGCCGTATCCATCCTTGAGTGTCAAGTTGTTCTCTTGTATCTCTTGCTAGCCAATTCTATTTAGTTTGCCTCTGTCTCTCCATACTTCTTCTATACTGTTATCCCCTTCTCTTCATTTCTACATCTTTCCACTTTCCTTCACTCATTTCATCTTATCATTTTAGTTCAACAAATACTACTGCAAAGTAGTATTTTTGTTACACTGTACCGCCATTAAGAAGAACAAAAAAATACACTTTCTTCAAATAAACTTTTTTATCCGATGCCTAGATTTTGTGTCATTTTAGAACTACTAAAATTTTTTATTTCGTTAGTAGTTCCAAAATAACACAAAATCTAGGCATCGGATAAAAAATTTTATTTGAAGAAAGTGTATTTTTTGTTCTTCTTAACGGCGGTACAGGCTCGTTTTTTTAATATTGTATTTAATTACAGAGTAATTTCCACATATGAATATATTTTTCAAATTGGGCTCTGTACCGCCATTCTTTATAATATTACGAACACGTGTGCCAAATATCTCGAAAAAATATTCAAAATTACAGCCGCAATCTTGGAACGCGTTTTGGCTACCTATTAAACGCTACTGTATCACCTTAAGGATGAACGATCTGAAAAATATACAATTACAATCAGTATTGAAAATAGACCAGTTACTATGGAATTTGATACAGGGGCTACACTATCTCTTATATCACTAAAATTGTACAAACAATTGAACATTCCAAAGAAAATTTTTAAAACAGACTTAATATTAAGAACTTACACAGGAGAAGTAATCAAACCTACTGGAGTTGCTTATGTTAAATGTAACTACAAGAACCAAACCTTCTTCAGCAAATTATACATTATAGCTAAAGACGTTGATCCTTTATGCGGACGTAACTGGATGAAAGAAATAAACGTTGAATTGGCAGATGTACGAAGACTACAAACTGTCGAAATACCCAAATTAGACCAACTTCTTGAAGAATTTGCAACATCAGTATTTAGGTCAGACCTAGGAAAAATACCAAATTTCAAAGCTCGTTTGAACTTACAGGAAAATACACAACCCATTTTCATGAAGTCTAGAAGAATTCCATACGCTCTAAAATCGAAAGTAGAAGCAGAAATAGAACGGCTAAGTTCTGAACGGATTATAACAAAAATCGACCATAGTAATTGGGGTACACCCATTGTACCTATTGTTAAACCTAATGGGAGTATAAGACTATGTGCCGATTATAAAATAACTTTAAATAGAGTTATTAAAGACGAAAAATACCCGATACCTATCATAGAAGATATTTTTGCCAAAATGAATGGTGGTAAATTATTTTGCACATTAGATATTAAACAAGCTTACTTAATATGGAGATGGACGAAGACAGCGCCCAAATACAAACTTTAAGCACTCATATGGGAACATACAAAGTAAACAGACTGATGTTTGGTGTAAAAGTGGCTCCCAGTTTATGGCAAAGGTTCATGAATAATTTACTTAAAGGTTTAGAAGGCGTACAATGTTTTTTTGATGATATAATAATTCAAGGATCAACAGAAGACCAGCTATTACTAAGATTAAGAGAGGTACTTACCAAGTTAAAAGAAAATAACCTACGGGTGAATAAAGAAAAATGCCAATTTTTTAAAAAGAACATAAACTATTTAGGACATACAATTGATAAAGATGGGCTCCATAAGAACAAAGACAAAATTAAAGCTAACTATAATAGGTATGGAACGACCTTCTAATATAAACGAATTGCGAACTTTTCTGGGTATGGCTAATTACTACAACAAATTTATTGCTAATCTTGCGTCTATATCAAATCCTATAAATCAACTCTTGAAGAAAGATAACAAGTTTACCTGGACTGTGAAATGCGAAGAAAGTTTTAACAGAATTAAAACGGAAATTGCAAGTGAAAACGTATTAACACATTTCGACCCGAGAAAACCTCTAATCATAGCCACGGATGCTTCACCAACAGGACTTGGAGCAGTTCTTTCACACATAGTTGAAGACGGCTCAGAAAGACCGATAGCTTTTGCGTCAAGAACTTTAACCAATGCCGAAAATAAATACAGTCAGATTGATAAGTAAGCGACTGCGATATACTGGGGTATAAAAAAATTTTTTCATTTTTGCTATGGACGAAAATTTACTCTGATTACTGACCACAAACCGTTAACATCAATCTTTCATCCCCACCATAATCTACCAGAACTGAGTACAATGAGACTTTTTCATTATGCTCATTTTTTATCTGGATTTGATTATGATATACAGTACAGAACAAGCACAAAAAATGCTAACGCAGACTTTTTGTCGCGGTTTCCTGTTGAGAACACAAATACATATGAAGTAGATCAACATGGCTTATACCAAATTCAACAAATTCAGATATTAGAAATTAGCCCAGATATAATCGCTAAGGAGACAGAAAACGATATTGAATTACAGAAAATAATTAAAGCACTAAGAACAGGTCAATCTCTGAAACAATATGGATACAAAGACAATGAATTTACTTTACAAGATGACTGTATTTTAAGAGGAACAAGGGTAGTAATACCACATAAATTTCGTAAATTTATTCTTAACGAACTTAAAAAAAAAAAAAAATAACAAAGCACCAGGACCAGGGAACATACCAGCTGAACTAATAAAATATGGCACAACAAAATTATATGAAAACCTGGCTAAACTCTTTCAAAGATGCATCAACGGAGCGGAAATCCCAGAAGAATGGAAGACATCATGGATATCCACCATACATAAAAAAGGCAGACGGGATCAATGTGACAACTACAGAGGCATCGCTGTAACGAACTCGATCAGCCGAATATACGGAAAACTGATTAAAAATAAAATCGAAAACGAATATAAAGATATAGAAGCTGAAGAACAGGCAGGATTCAGGGCAGGGAGATCAACGGTTGACCATCTGTTTTGTATTACACAGATTATTGAGAAGAAACTGGCCGTCAACCAGGAGGTGCATCTGTTATATGTGGACTTAAGAAAAGCGTATGATAGCATCCCACAAAACAAATTATGGGAAGCATTAGAGAAAACCAATATAAGCGCAAATTTAATAACAGCGACGAAACAATTGTATACCAAAACTGCATCAAGGGTGAAAGTTGGAAGCAGGCTATCGAGAGGATTCCAAATTAGCAAAGGCCTAAAACAAGGGTGCTGCCTTTCACCGACATTATTTAAGATCTACCTCGAACAAACTCTAAAACTTTGGAAACGCAAATGCAAAAACATGGGATTACCGATCAGCAACAATACAATATACACTTTGTCATTTGCAGACGACCAACTTGTACTAGCGCAAGACTACGATGATATAGAATATATGACAAGGAAATTAATAGAGGAGTACAAAAAAGGTGGTTTGGAAATAAACATAAAGAAGACCGAATATATGTGTATCGGTGGGACACAGCAGGACCTTACACTGGGGAATGGCGAAATTATTAAACATTGCGACGCATATAAATACCTTGGTATGACCATCACACAAGAAGGAAGCGTAGACCGGACGATAGAAGAAAGAAACAACCAGGGAAGAAAAGCAATTACCCTTCTCAATAGCATCCTCTGGGACCAGTCAATATCAAACAACAACAAACATAGAATATACAATACAATTGTTAAGAGTATAATCACTTACAGCAGTGAAGTATGGCAAATAAAAGAAAGATACAAGAGAAAACTTGAAGCAACAGAAATGGATTTCTGGAGGCGCTCAGCAGGAAAATCAAGATTAGAAAGGGTAACCAACAACAGAATTAGGGAAATAATGAATGTGAAACACACAATAGTAGATGACATTAGTACCAAACAGCTTAGATGGTATGGACACGTACAAATAATGTCCGAAGAACGACTCCCGAAACAAATCCTAACGTGGACCCCTCATGGTAGACGAAAAAGAGGAAGACCCCGCCTGAGTTGGAGAGAAGGCATAAATCGAGAAATGAGAGAAAGAGAATTGGATGAAGACCTTTGGATGGACCGAAGTGAATGGCGACTAGGCATCGGAAGACGTAGGAGAACGTTTTAAAACCGATATATATATATATATATATATATATATATATATATATATATATATATATATATATATGAAAATTACTAAGTTCTCGGGAAGAACCGCGTTGAGAATTTATAACTCGACGTTTCGGCACCCTTTTTGGAGCCATTATCAAGAGGGGTATGGTTCCGTTCGAGTTCGGGGTCTCAATCTGCCTACTCCCCTCACTCGTGACGTACCAGTAGTGTCTTGTTCTCTAGGAGAACGGTCAAGCGGCACTGAGGTCTCAATCTGCCTACTCCTCAGTGTCGAGTGCCTATATATATATATATATATATATAATATATATATATATATATATATATATATATATATATATATATATATATATATATATATATATATATATATATATATATATTCTTAACGAACTGCACGCGGGACATATTGGTATATTAAAGGTGAAACAACTAGCACGCAGTCATGTCTACTGGAAAAATATTGATAAAGATATTGAAGAAAAAGTGAAATCATGTAGATCATGCCGTTTAGAACAAAATGAACCACCAAAGACACATATACATCACTGGGAAGAGCCCACAGGTCCCTGGCAAAGAATCCATATTGACTTCGCTGGACCAATTTCTGGTTCTCAACTATTCATTGTGGTAGATGCATATACAAAATGGGTGGAAATTATATCTACAAAGGTAACAACTAGCTCGTGGTGTATACAAACGCTAAGACAAATATTTTCCACGTTCGGAAATCCCTATGTGCTGGTATCTGACAACGGCCGACAATTTGTTTCAGCAGAATTTAACAAATTTCTATCCAATTGCGGTATCACCCATGGAACTATTGCTCCATATCACCCAGCAACGAACGGTCAAGCAGAACGATTTGTACAAACTATAAAAAGGACCCTGCGCAGCTTAGCGGGGGAGAGCAATAGCTTAACTGATAAACTACTTAAAGTACGAACACGTTTACGTCGTACACCGGGTGTTAACGGTTTCACCCCGTATGAGCTTATGTTCGGACGAGAAATTAGAACGGATCTTCATGCAATGTTAAGAAAACCTTGCAAACACACAACTTCCTTTCCATCAGACAGGCCTACACCTGGTAGGGAATTTGCCTTGGGAGACAGAGTTCAAGCTAGAAAGTACTGCAGTGATCAACGATGGGTATTTGGAAAGGTAATCAGACGCATAGGTTACTTACATTATGAAATACGAACAGATGATGGTCTACTTTGGAAACGTCACTTAGATCAGCTGCTGCCAGCACCTCTAGTCTTGTAGTTGGGAATTGGGGCGGAGGACTGTTATATATTTAGTAGTTAAGATCTAAGGCTACTAATGTCTACCTTAGTTACTAATGTTTTTATGTTTCTAGATTAATATAATGTTGTCACTGTCATTAAATATAAATGAATAAATACTGTTAACATGTCCATTTCTTGTATATAAAAGGGTTTAAACTCTCAATGAAATTGAAGCTCCCTCACTAAAGCTTACCAACATTTATAGCAATGATTTAGATGAAAACTTATGTGTCCATATGGTAGAGGATATGGTAGAGGAAATCGGCTCATCAAATATAAGCCAAGAACTTCAAATGCACCAATTGCTAAAAGAAAAAAATATGAATGATGCTTTTCCAAATATTGAGGTGACATTTTGTTTAATATTTAGTTCGGATGCGAACTAACTGCAGTGGTTAGAGATCATTCTCAAAATTTAAGTTAATTAAAAATCGACTTCGGTCTATGATGGGCCAAGAGTGTTTGAATCATCTCTCTACAATGAGCATTGGTCACGATGTATTAATGCAACTAGATATGTCCAACATAATTAAGAAATTTTCAATTAAAATATCTCGAAAAGTTCCCGGACTTTAACCATATATCTTACTATTATTTTTAATATTTTACTGTAACAAGTTACAGCCCTTGTACTTTTTATTATTTAAAATTATATTTATAAAAGTAGATCAACATTTTTTTAAAATGGTAGGAGGTAGGGCCCCCACACCAATTCTGCCCAGGGGCCCCCACTACCTTAAATCCGGCTCTGATCATAGGTGTCATTTCTTGTATTGCACCAAAACATGCAGTAGCTCCTACAATCCATTCCTCGGTTAAAAACGAAACCCGCGCCTGAGTTTTATGGAAGTCGGGGAGCTGTTCAACTAATCCATTTTAAAAGGACAAAACCTCAAGGTTTATCAGAAATCAAGATAACAGATCCGAAGGAAATGTTCAAATCAACTGAAACTGTGACTCTATCTGTGCCTGATATTCTGTGGCTCTAAGGGAAACGCAGATACATTCCCGGCCTCTTATGATGGAATGGATTCACGGAAGCTGTCACGAGAGACATATCAAACGAACTAACATTTATTATTTGTGCAGAAAACTGGGAGAAATTTATCAAATGACAGCAATCTTATAAAAAATAAAGTTTTGGAATGTAAAATGTGGGTTTTGCCGAGACCGTTAAAAATTGGCAATTTTTAACTTGCACTTCAGACCGAACGGTTCGTCTAAAAAAAAAATAGTGATATTTGTAGAGAATTGTAAGTACTTTAATTTCCGTTGACAGACCATTCACTAAAAGTTAATAGTTTTCCAGATTTTAGCAAAAAAGCGGAAAAAAGCAGAAATTTCTTGATTTTTTCGCGATTTTTTTAATGTTCCGTCAAGAAATTTTGTCCGCAAACCTCATATTCAGATTCAGCAGCCCAAAACACATATATAATGAAAAAAATCAGAACTACCCCAAAACTTTTCCACTAAGGAGCCCATAGAGTACAAATTGACTGAATTAAAACTTGGCAGTTTTAGATATCTCTGTGGAATTGTACCGACCGCGCTGTATTCAGATCTCTATAGCTCCGGTAATTGTGCTCGAATTTACTTCAAAGGTGTGAATACTCCTAAACTATTATACAAGATGATTCAGTGAAACGGTACGATTTGACAACGCAGCTGACGATAAAATAGAGAAGTCGCGTGCTTGCGACGTAAACGTTGTGAATCTAGAGTGGGAAGTTTGGTTATCATGGAGGCGTGGTCTTGTGAACAGCGCGCATTTGCTGTGAAAGCTTATTACAAAATGATGAAAGGTTTGTGCGTGTAGAACGAGCATTTCGTTTACACTACCATTTGCCGCCCCGCGCTGTAGTTCCGTCTAACATAACAATTAAGACTTGGGTTAGGAACTTTAAAAGTAGTGGTTCAATATCACATAAAAGAGATGGCAGCGTCAGAATTGCTCGCACACCACAGAATATTAAAGCGGTGCCAAATTCATTACATGCGAGTCGTCGCAGGGATCTTCGAGGACTCGCGTGTAATGAATTTGGCACCGCTTCAATATTCTGTGGTGTGCGAGCAGTTCTGACATTGCCACCTCTTTTTTGCGATGTTGAAGCACTACTTTCAAAGTTCCTAACCCAAGTCTTGTAACATTTTGTAATAAGCTTTCACAGCAAATGCGCGTTGTTCACAAGACCACGTCTCCATGATAACTAAACTTTCATTGAATCACCCTTTACTTTCACATGGAATAAAATACAAAAATCGATTTTTTGCAAATGCAAGACTTATACATATAAAACCTTAAGTCGAGTAATGCTTTTTTGTCTATTCTTTCATAACAATCCACTCATTATATGAGTTTCTATTGTTTATTTTGCTTTATTCGTTTTTATCGTTTGTCTTTTTTCTTATGCTGGCCCTAGCCCTAGTAAAAGTGTTTTTTTTACATGAGCTGGTAGTTGTTTAGTTAAAATATAATAAACAGTAAATACAATTTAATATAACAAATTATTATTCTATAAATTTCAGGTTGAAATGGTAATAACAGCATTAACTTCGGACAAACTAGAATTAACTGTAAATAATATTATTGTTCTTGGAAAAGATGCATATTCCTCGGTAGGTATTTACAACTATTTAACTTATTTAAAGCTATGGTCTTTTATTAGTCTTGTCTTTATTTTATTTCCACTTGTCTCTCATAATATGTTACAATTTTAAATTATTATTTAAAATCTTTTATTAAAAATAATATATTATGTAATTTGTAATATATTGTTCAATATTTGAACTCATATGTAATTATCTATATACATATATTATACATATATGTACTTAGATATATAGATAATTTAAATTTGTAACAGTCACGGTTCAATTACTAAATATACCATAAATATAACTTAAAATATGATAATATAAACATTCAAAAATATGTGGCAAATGTTTCCACGCCAAACATCACCATCATCATCATCATCATCATCATCATCATCATCATCATCATCATCATCATCATCATCATCATCATCATCATCATCATCATCATCATCATCATCATCATCATCATCATCATCATCATCATCATCATCATCATCATCATCATCATCATCATCATCATCATCATCATCATCATCATCATCATCATCATCATCATCATCATCATCAGTGCCGGATTTATATTGTTTACGAGTGTAGGCCACTTTATTTGCGCCGCCCCATGTACCTTACTAAAATAATAATTTTCCATATGTAGTAAGAAACGAACTAAGGTTGATCAAAATAATGAATTAGTCATTAGGAAGGGCTTAAGGAAACAATAATTACAATTTTTTACGGGACTTTTTAATAGCAAAATCATTTATAATATCATCATAGTTTATAGTGTTCATTATCTCTGCTTCTAGGTAGAGAAGAGCCAAAGAATTCATTTTTTCTTGAGACAATGAAGGCCTTTGATAATTTTTTACTCGTTTTAAACAGGAAAAACTTCTTTCCCCAGAGCAATTCGTAGCCGGAGTCGAAAGTGCGATGCGGAGAACTATATCTAAGTTAGGGTAAACATTAGACAGCGAGTGATTCCTCAAAAACGTTGAGAGACTGAGCAATGAGTTTGATCTAGGCTTCACTGCACATTCTGCAACATTACTAGAGGAAATGTAACTGTGAAAATGCACACATTCTTGAACCAAATCTTCCTCTAAATCATTGGTATAATATTTCACCAGCGACTGGGCTTTTTCGGTAACTATTTGTGTTGAAAATTCAGTAATTTTTGTTAAAAATAAAAACTTTTCTTTAAAGTTTAAGTAAGCATTATGCCTTCTCTCTATTTCAGCCCTCAGTCTATCAAGGATGACCAAAAAGGTGTCCACTCTGAAAAAATCTCTGGAGCCGTAGGGTGTTTCAGGTTCTTCATTCGATGTTTCATCCGTCATTTTTTTTCTTTTAGGTTGCCTCTTTTTTTCACCTTGATATTGCTTAAGAGCGCTCATCTCAATTGCTTTTTCTTCAAAATAGTCAAAGTTGTCTCGTTCTGCTATTGTAAACTCTACTAGAGATCCATAGAGATCAGATACCGTCAAAACATCTACAGATGAGCTCTGAATCTGAATACTCACTTTATTTAATCTCTCCAAAATAGCATTCCAAAATACGACCATGAAAGCAGTTTCAAGTTTTTCTAATTTAATGCGAATTCCTTTTGCCTCATTTCGCGGGACGGGTTTCTCTGTAGTGTCATTTTCAATAATTTTTAAAACTGTTACTACTTCATCCCAAGAATCTCTTAGACTTTTACAGGCATCTGCTCTAGCCGACCAACGAGTTAGATTCACTCTCTTGAGCCTCTTTCCTCTTCCTATCTCATTTATCAGTTTTTTCCAACGTTCGGTTGACTTCACGAAGAAAGTATATACCTCCTCCAGCAACATGAAAAAGCGGCAGGCTTCTGGACAAGACTCAGCGGCCAGTGAGAATCACTGATTTTTTCTTCAGAAGTAAGTAGTCGTTATGTGTTTTGTATAGATAATAGCGAGGCGACTCGAGCATAGCGTATGCAATCGATGCTTGCAAAACACTGCCGCTTTGAACTGTGCGGGCGGTTTGTCGAATGTCGAGCGCGGGTAGGAAATGGAGGTGGTTCGGCTCATGTTCGGCTGCATTGAGTCACTGCTCCCGCCGCGTCGTCGCCCCGCTGCTGTTATCCATCAGTCAGATACAGTCACACAATAATAGTATAGTAGATATTATTAGTATATTATTATGTAGATAAAAACGGTAAAAATACCTAGGATTGATAATTTTCGATATGTGAGTTTCTATGAGAATTTAACGTATTAGTATAAAAAACCATGAGACAACCTGTGAACTTGTTTGACCTTTATTCTCTATAATTAAGTGAGCTTCCTGTAAAATCTGCCGCCCCTAAGACGCTGCCGCCCATAGGCCGCGGCCTATATGGCCTATTGACAAATCCAGGACTGATCATCATCATCCTCATCAAAGTATTTTGTCTTGAAAGAAGTTATATGTTTATTTTTTTAGATAATCGCCAATGTTGTGATGTATGTTCTTGTTACAATACAATTTGTAATATCTTTTTCAAAATAATCCTTACAAACTAGTGTAAGTATAACTAAATATACATATTTCATTATGTTATTTTGTTTTATTTCAAATATTCAAAACAAAAGGTTTGTTCTTTTCAAAAAAAAATATGGAAGGCTGGGAAATTATCACAGATTGCCCGATCACAAGTTTAGTGTCGTAACCGTGTAACAAAAATGAGAACTTCTGTTGGAGTGAAAGTAAAGAGAATGATAAACTTTAACAGAAGTAGAAAAGAGAAAAAGAAATTGTAGCTAATTGAACACAAAGTGAGTTACTGTGACAAAAAATGAGGATAAAAAGAAAATAGTTTCTCGTTGGAAAAGCTGAAGTAATAAAATACAACTTTGGCAGTAGTATTTGTAGAGGGAAAATGATAAGAAGAAAGGAGTGAGATGAACTGATAATAGAAGTATGAATAGACAGATGCAAACTGAAGTGCCTTTCTCAAGTGATTCTCATCACTTGAGAAAGGCACTCTGCCGAAACAGCTGTAGTTACATAGTTGTAATTAATAAATTTTGTGGAAGTATAGAAAACAAAAGTTTTCAGTGTTTTATTGTGAGATAAAATGAACTTCCATCAAGTAACGGTCGAATCCATCAATTATTTATTTCCGGCTTATCTATCGCCGCTATTTCGGTATCGCCGTATTTCCCGTTCATATACTGGGCTAATCGAGGTTTTGGATTTTTGATGAGGAGAAGCCCTTAATTAATAGTGAGTAACGATTATCCAAGAACATTCAAAACTATCTCTATTAATGATGACAATGTCATTGTCAAATAATGTTTAAATCTCCATACCAGTGAGAATTTTACTACACGTATTTTGCCGTAGATTAGTAATCTACGATTTGCGGATGACATAATCCTGATAGCTACTGACCTACAAGAACTGCAAACCATGCTTTCAGAACTACACACAGAATCTTCTAAAATAGGACTGAAAATGAATTTAAACAAAACAAAAGTCATGCACTCCGAAGAAACGATGACAATAATAATCAAAAAAGTTATAGAAAAAGTTAAAGAATATATATACTTAGGACAAAAAATAATACTAAATAGGGAAATTCAAACGGAAGAAAAAAAAAGAAGAAGAAAGTTAGCATGGGCAGCATTCGGCAAACTGAACTATATACTCAGAAATCAGCAAATTCAACTACATCTTAGATCTAAAGTTTTTGATGCATGCATTATTCCGATATTAACATATGGGGCACAAACATGGACAATCATAAAAAAGAATATTAACGTACTCAGAGTCACTCAACACGCGATGGAAAGAGCAATGCTTGGCATACCACTTAAAGACAGGAAAACAAACACATGGATAAGACAGAAAACCAAAGTCACCGATGTGGTTCAAAAATCACTCAAATTGAAATGGGAATACGCTGGACATGTAGCTAGGAGCGATCTTAACAAATGGGACAGAACAATTCTAACCTGGAGACCATACAAACACAAAAGACCCAGAGGCAGACCTCCTATGAGATGGACAGATGATCTGAAACGAACTGCCGGGAAAAATTGGCTACAAGTAGCGTACAACAAAAAGAAATGGCAAGGAAGACTTAAAGAGGCTTATGTTCAGATGTGGACGTGAATGGCTAGACGAAGAAGAATAAGAAGAATTTGCCGTGCACAGAAAGAAAAAGTAGGGAAATCTGTAAAATATTTGCAGCTCCACTCTTAATTATATAAAAGTGATTATTGAAAATGATATTTTGCTTTATAAATAAAAATACGTAGTATTATAAAAAGTTCTTTGTTATACAAGTGTAAATATTTTTGCCTTCTTTGTTTGTTCGAGACCATTTGGATTATAAGTTAATGTCTAGATATCCAGGAAATTGTGGGTTATTAGACTAATATTCATGGACCCACATGTTTACCTAAACTCTGTCGATATTATTTATACTTGATTTCAAGCAAACTATATCTAGTTTTGTGCTAAACGCTTCAATACACATTAGTAATCAAAGTTTTAAAATTATATTATCGCAAACTAAAGTTGTTCAAATTTCACCATCATCTACTATCTTTTCTAAAAAGTTCTATATAACTGTATTTAAACCAGTACCTCAAACTTTTTAACCATGACAATCTCCTTCTTCGTATACTCCTATCTTATCTTATTTTCCCCAGTGTTATGAGCCTTGTCATTTCATATCGCTAGCCCCTTAATACGTGTCTCAGATATTGTAACTTTCTTATTTTTACTGTGTTGATTATTGCGTATCCCATGCCCTTCTCCTTCTTTAAGTGCCGTCTAATCGGACGTTGGATATCACAATCACTATCTTTACTCTATCTACCGCTGCTCTGAAAAGTGCTATAGAACTGCATTTAAACCAGTCCCTTAAATTCTTCAACCATGACACTCTCCTTCTTACTATACTCCTTCCACCTCTTATCTTTCCCTGTATTATCAGTCTTAGCATTTCATATTGCTGTCTCCTCATTATGTGTCCCAGATATTGTAACTTTATTATCTATATTGTGTTTACCATTTCTCGCAATACTTCCGTGTTCGTTTTCTTCTGTGTCCATTCTATTCTAAGCATCCTTTTGTAAAACCACATCTCAAACGACTGTAGCTTATTTATGTGGTCTTACTTCAATTACCAGTTGTTCTAAAGCTATTTTCTTGTCAATTTTATAATAAATTACTTTTAATGGGAAATAAGCTACAATTTTACCAAAAAAATGATTTTATTAACGTTTCGAAGCCCAAATCGGGTTTCGTTGTCAAAATACAAAATACTAGTAAAATAAACAAAAATGTTGTTCCTAAGTAAAAGAAAATTCTCCTAATAATTTACTTAATCTGACTCATTTATATCGGCAATTCAGACGTATATTATACATTTTAAAGTAGAAGACTTTAAAATGATATCGCCAATATGTATGAGTTGCGTTCCTGGGACGACTTTACTAAAAGATAGTTCATTCGATTACATGAAATCAATCCCAACTCAAGAATATCTGTCACAAAAAATCATAGCATGTGATCTGTCTTTAAAAAGACAACCAAATGCAACAATGATAGTAAAATTCTCGCGTTGGAGATTCCATAGTAAATCACGAGAGAAAACCAGGAAAAAACCTCGTGATACTATCCCGACATCGTAAGTATTTGGTCTTACATTTAATTTACTTTCAAAAAACTAATACCAAATTCTGACTTTAATATGTTTAAATTATAAATAATATTAATAATATATAGATATACAATAAGTAAGACTAAAATATAAAATTTATTGAATTCTTCTTTCAGTATGAGTAGCCACATATAGTCCTGAAAAATCAGATAGTAAAAACAGAAAAATCAAAGAAGCGGCTCTAATTATGCTAAATGAAACCAATTGTGTCGCAAATTCCTCGGTAGAATGCAGTAAGATGTGGTAACCCATACTGAAAGAAGAAGTCAATAAAAAGAAAATACCACAATTAGTAAGCTAATAACATATCGAGTTAGTACAAATTTTATATTTTAGTATTACTTATTGTATATCTATGTATTATTATACTCCAGGCTGTGGGTGAAAAATAGGTCGATTTCAGGATATAATTCAGGAATTTTTGAAACCTATCAGGTGTTTTAAAGGACGCTGCCAGGAATAACTTCTACTAAAATGTGACCAAAAATATTGTGAGCTTTTTTTTATTGCGATTTTCATTTGTTAAATTTGCAATTTTTAATTTGCTGCTTAGGATATTGATTCTAGAGAAAAACTTTTTAATAGAAAGTGATAGTAAATTAAAAAACCTACAATTTGATCTATGGTAAGTTTAATTCCGTTTATTGGTTATTGCAAAACAGCCTGCGAAATTCCAAAATGGCCGTTTTTTACAATTGCGTTATTTATTGTAAAAATAATATTTTTTTTATTTTTTAAAGCTTTAAATTGAAGATCTTTCAATTCCAAACATAAAAAAATGTAAGGCCGGATAAATGTAAGAAATTTGTTGCTTAGATATTATAAATTGTTTATCCCAAGAGGTGAAATGTCGAAGGCTATAACTTTTTGAAAAAAAATCGTAGAGAGTTGGCGAAACATCCAGTCTCCTTCTAAAGAGTTATATTTTCATATACTGATGTAAAAAAAAATGCGTAAATCATTTTTAAACCTCTAATTTTGGCATTTGAAAATAAGGGGGCAAATTTCGTTATAAACATTTAGAGCTGAAGCGGCCCTGTACATCCTATGAGTTTTTAACTTACAGATTATTGTTGCTGAAGACGAAACGAAGATTTATAAAAAAATAAAAAAATTCTACGACCAACGGAAGCCGAGCTAAATGTTGGGTTTGAAAATAAGGGGGCAAATTTCGTTACAAACATTTAGAGCTGAAGCGGCCCTGTACATCATATGAGTTTCTAACTTACAGATTATTGTTGCTGAAGACGAAACGAAGATTTATAAAAAAATAAAAATTTTCTACAGCCAACTAAAGGCGAGATAATTGTTTCTTTTTTCCTAAATCGTAGTGCCTTTATTTATAACAATTAAGAAATTATTTTACAGTCATTGACTAAAGAAAGACTTTAAAAGAAAGACCGAAAAAAATTTAATAATATTAACATTATAATATACAGTCTATTTACCACTGCATTTGTTTTTCTTTATAAACTTTTATATGTGAAATCTCATTTCTGAAGAAATAATATTACAAAAATGATAAATTAGTCGAGGAAATGAAGCATTTTGGCTCGCGATTTTTTCGTCCAGCATGGATTTACTTGAAATTTTCACAAAAGGTAGGGAATAGTCCAAGGATCATTTTCTATATCATGCCGCTGTACGCTAAACCCTTGGGGGTGGTTGTCACCCCATCTCGGGGGCGTGAATTTTTTATTACATTTTAACCATGTAAATCGATGTAAAAAGTGATTCTAAGAAAAAAATGTTTTTTACATTTTCTTCGTAAAATTAATATTTTTCGAGTTATTCGCGCTTGAAAGTAACAGTTTTTCGATGAAAATATCGACTTTTTTAGAGGGTTTTTTGAGAATACCTTGAAAAATATGCATTTAATCAAAAAAACTGTGAATATCAAAAACTGTGAAGACCAATACAAACCGAGATATGGCATGTTAAAAGTTAGCTTTTTTCGTCAAATGCATAATTTGAAATATTCAAAGTAAAATAACGGAAAAACTTTGCATTTTTCGAAGAAAACTTAAATAATCTTTTTTCAAGTATACAGTTAGCCCTTTAAAAAAATAATAATAAAAAGTTTCTAGCCTGAAAATTAAGCGACTTATGATCAAAAAAAGGTCGGTACCTGCTTTTCTCTATGAAAAAATCAGTGAAAACAACCCCCTAACTAACCTCCTAATTAAAAATTGGTCTTCACCTTTCTGTAATTCCTTTTATATTTGTATTATCAATACACCCAAGAAGTGTGACCTATTTAAAAGGCATAATTTTATAAAAATTGGAGTTTAAAAAAAATTAATTTTTTGGAATTTCCCATTTTTCACCTTTTACTTCAAAATATCTCCGAAAATACTGGAGATACGAAAAAAATTATGTACTACTAAATTGTAGCTTTTTTAATAACTAAAATTCCCTTGTGCATAGATTTTCATTACAATGAACAGTTAGCGAGATATAGCTGTTTAAAACCTCTATTTACGAGCAAACACCCCCTTATTCGAGCCCTTTAAACCCACCCTAATTAAAAACTAAAGGATCTTACGGAATTTAGTTTACACAGTCTTATAACTCTTCAAAAATCCTACAAAGTCAATTTTGAAAAAACTTTTTATCGCCAAAAATGAAGAAGCTATGTTTATAAAACGAATTTTTTTTTCGAAAAATTCAGATAGTCCGCTTATGGATAATTTTCAATGTATGTATAATACCACAGAACCGGTTCGTATACTGGAAGATGCCTAAAAAACTATTTGTATTTGTATTTGTACATATTTGTATATTCGTATTTTTGTGTAAATAGATGTTTTTGTAATTCTTTGATTCTTCTTTTTTTCTGTATAGATCTATTAAAATATCTAATTATAAAAACTGTAATATTATTAAGGGTGGTTTTTAAGGGTTGAAATATTATTTAACCAATCAAAACCAAATTTTAACCATATTAAAGTTTACAATGTTTTTATATAATTTTTGACAATACGGGGGTAGTTTACACCCCTAAAAATAATCAACGCCCTTAAGCATTATATAGAATATGAAGTACAGGGAAAGATGATCGTAATCCCAAATTTTTATGTAAATCGATGCAAGCCGAAATTATTCTTTTAGGATAAGTAAAGTTTTTATATATGACTCCAACAAGGGTGGTTTTAAGGGTTGAAATATTATGATAGTATATCTTAAAGAATAAAACAATCAATATGTAACTAATAAGAACCAAATGTTGACAATATTAAAGTTTAAAATGTTATTTTATAATTTTTTACAATAAGGGGTAGTTTTCACCCTTAAAAAACCAAAAGCGTACAACAGCTCAATATAGAAAATGAACTAGAGGGTGTAATGAGCCTAAACCCAAATTTTTGTACAAATCGATGCTGGACGAAAAAATTGCGAGGTTTTGTCATTTTTTCAGGTTCATTTCCTCGACTTCATATTATATTATATGAAATATTATATTTTTAATTTTTTCATTGTTATATAAATATAATAATAATAATGTTACTTCTTATTATACAATATAAAACTTTTTCTTCTTGTAGTGACTATCCGTTTTGGATGTTGGCGACCATCATGGCAATCTATACTTGCACACTAAATCGGTATTGCTGCTCTAAAAAGATTTGTAGTTGTTGTGTTACTCGACGTACGTAAATTTTCTAGCAAGGTTCGCCTTCCTTATTCTCAGTTTCCAAATGGGGTTTGCCAAATTGCCATGATGGTTGCCAACATCCAAAACGGATAGTCACTACAAGAAGAAAAAGTTTTATATTTTATAATAAGAAGTAACATTATTATTATTATATTTATATAACAATGAAAAAATTAAAAATATAGTTATATATTTCATATACATATGAATGTATATGTATCATTTTTGTAATATTCTTTCTTCAGAATTGAGATTTCACATATAAAAGTTTATCAAGAAAAACAAATACAGTGGTAAATAGACTGTATAATATAATGGTAATATTATTAAATTGTTTTCGGTCAAAATTTAATACAAGTTCCGTAAAAATTTTCCGAGCGCGCGGATTTGAAGCGAGCCGGGCGATTTGCAAAATTCGGCCGCTCGCAAAAGCGCCGATTTTAAAAATAATTTTTAATAATTAAATGTAACTATAATTTATAATAATTTTTATTTTAAGATAATATAGGTCTTTCTTTAGTCAATTACTGTAAAATAATTTCTTAATTGTTATAAATAAAGGCACTACGATTTAAGAAAAAAGAAACAATTAGCTCGGCTTCAGTTGGTTGTAAAATTTTTTTATTTTTTTATAAATCTTCGTTCCGTCTTCAGCAACTTCATAATCTGTAAGTTAAAAACTCATAGGATGTACAGGGCCGCTTCAGCTCTAAATGTTTTATAACGAAATTTGCCCCTTTATTTTCAAACCCAAAAATTAGAGGTTTACATCAGAATATAAAAATATAACTCTTTAGAAGGAGATTGGATGTTCCACCAACTCTCTACGATTTTTTTTTCAAAAAGTTATAGCCTTGGACCTTTGACCTTTTGGGATAAACAATTTATAATATTTAAGCAACAAATTCGTCAATCCGGCCTTACAATTTTTTTTGTTTTTGGAATTGAAAGATCTTCATTTTAAAGCTTTAAAAAATAAAAAAAATATTTGTACAATAAATAACGCAATTGTAAAAAACGGCCATTTTGGACTTTTCGCAGGCTGTTTTGCAATAACCAATAAACGAGAATAAAGTTAACTTATCATAGCTCAAATTGTAGGTTTTTTAATTTACTACAACTTTCTATTAAAAAGTTTTTCTCTAAAATCAATATCCTAAGCTGCAAAATTAAAAATCTTTAAAAATTGCAAATTTAACACGTGAAAATCGCAATAAAAAAAAGCTCACAATATTTTTGGTCACATTTTAGTAGAAGTTATTCCTGGCATCATCCTTTACAACACCTGATAGGTTTCAAAAATTCCTGAATTATATCAAGTTTTTCCACCCACAGCCTGGGGTATTAATATTATTTATAATTTAAACATATTAAAGTCAGAATTTGGTATTAGTTTTTTGAAAGTAAATTAAATGTAAGACCAAATACTTACGATGTAGGAATAATATCACGAGGTTTTTTCCTGGTTTTCCCTCGTGATTTACTATGGAATCTCTAACGCGAGAATTTTATTGTCATCGTTGCATTTGGTTGTCTTTTTAAAGACAGATCACATGCTATGATTTTTTGTGACAGATATTCTTGAGTTGGGATTGATTTCATGTAATCGAATGAACTATCTTTTAGTAAAGTCGTCCCAGGAACGCAACTCATAAATATTGGCGATATCATTTTAAAGTCTTCTACTTTAAAATGTATAATATACGTCTGAATTGCCAATATAAATGAGTCAGATTAAATAAATTATTAGAAGAATTTTTTTTACTTAGCAACAACATTTTTGTTTATTTTAGTAGTATTTTGTATTTTGAAACCCGATTTGGGCTTCGGAACGTTAATAAAATAATTTTTTGGTAAAATTGTGGCTTATTTCCCATTAAAAGTAATTTATTTCAATTACCAGCTTTCAAGTCCATATTGCAATATTAAGAACACGTATCATCTCAAAGCTCTTAATCTCAGTTCTAATCTAAGGTCTTTGCTGCAGAGAATTCTTTTTATTTTTACAAACTCATTCCTTGTTATTTCTATCCTGGACCTTATTTCTGTTGTTTGATCAGTATTGTCTGAAATCCAGGTTCCTAGGTATTTTTATTTATCGACCCTTTTAATCCGTACATTTCCCAAATGTATGCATGTTTGTATGTTTGTTTTCTTAGTTATTATCATATATTTGGTCTTTTTTACGTTCAATTTCAGTCCATATTCCTCACACAAACTGTTTGCTTTGTTTAGTAGTAGTTGGAGTTGTTCAGCAGAGCTTGCCATAATCACGATGTCATCTGCATATCTTATGTTGTTAATAGATCTTACGTCAATTTTATTCCTTCACTTTGAGATAGTAATGCTTCTTCAAAAATGGCTTCACTATATACATTAAATAGTAATGTAGACATAATACATCCCTGCCTAACAACTCTCCTTATTTCAGTTTCTGGACTGGGTTCGTTATCTATTACAATTTGTGTTCTTTGGTTCCAATAAAGGTTTGGTATTATTCGTAAGTCCCTTTTGTCTAAGTTTTTGTCTTTAAAATTTGGACCAATTTTTTACTCTTACTTTGTCAAATGCTTTTTCAAAATCAACGTAATAAACCTGCACGTCCACATGCATATCCATGCATTTTAGAGCTATCACAATAAAATAAACAATAAAAGGAAACTTTATATCTGAACCATTCCCTATATCAAAGGGGCTTAAACAAGGATGTTGTCTGTCTCCGACTTTATTTAAAATATATATTCAATCATCGCTAGAGCAGTGGAGGAAACAAGTATCCGGAATGGGAATAGACATAGACAGTGGTAAATGTCTAACAACTTTGTTTTTTGCGGATGATCAGGTGGTCGTAGCGAATGATGAGGAAGACACGGACTACATGTTTAGAAAACTAAAGAAAGAATATGAAAAATGGGGCCTCAATATGAATATGTCAAAGACAGAGTATCTTAATGACCTATGGGGCAGAAGTTTGGCAGATGACAAAAAAGACAGAAAAAGAATAGAAGTAGTAGAAATGGATTATCTAAGGAGAGCGTGTGGTATATCTAATAAAGATCACATCAGGAATGAAGATATTAGAAGGAGGACACCTACTGTATAGATAGAATAGATAGAATTGAAACTAGACAACTAGTGTGGTATGGTCACGTGAAACAAATGAATGAAGATAGATGGCCAAAGAAAGCTTTGAATTACATACCACACCAAAGAAGAAAAAGGGGAAGACCTTCAGTTGCCTGGGAAGAAAATGTACGGCACATCATGAAAGATAGAGCCATCAAAGAAGACGAATGGATGGACAGAAAACGATGGCGGTCGAAGTGCGAGAAGCGGCAGAGGCTGTAGGAACCTCGCTTATAGATAGATAGACAATAAAAGCAAATAAGTAACGCCTCTCTGATCGCTAGTCTGTCTCTGAACACAAACTGACTATTTAATCTTTCTTCCAGGGATTTACGTATTTTATTTTTTAGGGATAGGACAGGTATTTTTAGGGATAGCACAAAACGTGGAAAGTAACCATTATTACGGTATGTGTCCTGTTTTGTAAACTGTGTTAAACAATTCTATTATGATGTCTAAAGTTAATCCTTTTATGCATTTTAAACTTTCGACTGGGATTTAGTCTTAACTTCCTCTTTTGGTTCTCTTTTGATTTTAACTTCCTCTCTTAATGAACCATTAATTGATGTATTTTTTTAATCTCTTTAATTTTTCTTATTTAACACAAACCCATTTGTATCTTCTTCTTCTTCTTTAAGTTCCAACTTCTATCGAAGGTTGGAAATCATCATGGCAATGCGGACCCTGTTGACTGCCGCTCTAAATATGCCACATTTCGCATTCCTCGGATTTTGCCTTTCATAATAAGTTGTAATAATGAGTATTTTTGCCCTCTCATCACATGTCCCAAGTACTCAAGTTTTCGTCTTTTGATAGTTAGTATTATTTCCGGTTGATTTCCTATCCTTCTAGTTACTTCCATGATCGACATTCTTTGAATCCATGATATTCGTAGGATTCTTCTGTAACACTAAAATTCAAAGGCGGCCAACTTATTCAAATGGACTTGTTTCAACGTCCACGCTTCCAAGCCATAAAGAAGAGTAGAGAACACGTAACATCGAAGCATCCTTAGGCGTAGTTTTAACCTTATATCCCGACAACAAAGAAACTTTTTAAGTTTAATGAATGATGCACTTGCTATTTCAATACTTATCTTAATTTCTTTGGTTTGGTCTACATTTGATGTTATCCATGTTCCTAAGTATTTGTAGTTATCCACACTCTCAATCACAGTATATTCAATAGTTAATTGGATGTTTACGTGTGCTGATTTAGTTATGATCATTCATTTAGTTTTCTTTAAATTCATCTTGAGTCCGTACTCATGACAGCGTTCATTAAGGCGTTGCATTACGTTCTGTAAATCATTGTTGTTATCTGTTATTATTACTGTATCGTCTGCAAAACGTAAGTTGTTCAAAATTTCTCCATTGATAGATATACCTTCTATTGAATCTGAGAGCGCTTCTTGAAATACCACTTTACTGTAGACATTGAAAAGTAGTGGAGACAGCACACAACCCTGACGGACTCCTCTCTGTATTTTGATATCTTGGGTATCCTGGTTGTCAACTCTAACCTTGGCAGTTTGATTCCAATATATATTAGATATAATTTTCATGTCACGACTGTCAATATTTTTGCTTTTTAATATATCTACAAGCTTCTTATGTTGAACTTTATCAAATGCCTTTTCAAAGTCTACAAAACATAAGTACATATCCTGATTCATGTCCATGCATCTCTGGGCCAGCACATTCAAGCCGAACAAAGCATCTCGTGTGCTCATACCATTTCTACAGCCAAATTGTGTGTCACTGATTTCATATGTTCACTGTTGTATCTGTTGTATCTTCTAGTATTCCCGTTTTTCTTTTTCGATTGTTTTAATTTGCTTAAAGAAATTCTTTACTTTTTTTATGTGTTAAAGATATCATATTTTATTTGGTTCTGTTCTATTTTTCGCATTGTTTTTTTAACCATTCTTCTTTCGCCTGTTCAATTTTGTGTTTGTTAATCTGCTTTTTGTATAATATATTCAGGCCTATTCTTTAACTACAAATCGAATACAAATGAGTCAAATCGAATAGAGATCAGCAAGTCGGATCGGAATTTGTAGGAATTGGTATTTTGTAACTCATCTCGACCTCTAGACCAGGACTAATCTGTAAAAAAACGTCTATTTTTGGATGTGAGAGGTGGTATTCGAATTTTTGCAGATAAAGGTAGGTGACACCTTCAGTAATAATAATTGACTTATGCTCCTTCTCAAATATTCCCTGAACATTAATAAAAAAATTAAAATATTTGAAAATTTCGAAAAACATCGATTTTTTTCTGTTTTCTTTGCTTATAACTTTAAAACGTTTCGTTTTGGGACAAAGTCGTATAGAAATAAAATAAAGATAATTGAATTTTATATGATATACGACTGGTCAAAAATGTCTTAACGTAAACCGCTCGTCAAAAGTTAGGGATATAGAAAATTCTGCTGAAATTTCATAGTAGATTTTTTCGTGAACAGATTAACGGATTCCGCTATTTATTTTTATTATTTTAGATTTTTCTTTAGTATTTACACAGTTATGCAAAGGTTTACTCAAACTTTTTTTGTACTTTACCGGGTGGAAGAAAAGAAATGTTTTTCTTATGTTAAGTTTGAGGCGCCCTGTAGGGAGGACGAGGTACAAATGTGAGTATACATTTAATGTAAAGAGCATTTTGCTATATGCAGGAGAAACTTGGAAAATAGAGAAAAAGATTATACAAGAGGTTCAAACATTTGTAAATAGATGCCTTAGACGAATATTATTGCAAATATATTGGCCAAATCGGAAAAGTAACAAGGAACTTTGGAGAAAGAAAAACTAATCAAGAGCCGATAGCCAAAACGATAAATAGACGCAAATGGAAGTTTATTGGACACACATTAAGGAAAAATTAAGATCATATAACCAAACAAGCCCTCGATTACCAATACCAACGAACTGGAAAAAGAAAACAAGGCAGACCAATGACATCCTGGAAAAGAAATATTAAATATAAAAACTAGAAGACAATGGAAAGTGGTGAAAGCCCTGGCCAGAAACAGAGATGAATGGAGGGGGACTGTAGAGGCCCTATGTTCCAAATGGAATCAAGAGGAGTAAAGTAAAATAAGTACTTACTTAAGCCGTCCTTAAGTAAAATAAGTATGTAATTTAAATGCTCAGAAAATGTTTTTTTCTTTGATGTTTATGTTCCCAATCGGTATTCTGCTTGCCATTTTTTATTCTTGTTGTGTTGAATTTGTCAAACCTAACCAAAATCATCCAAAACCAATGAACTGTCAACACAGATGGAATGGCCCCATCCCATTCAAACAGTGAAGCGAGATTGCGGCCAACATACAAGTGAGAGGTCCTAGAGAGAGACAGAGCTTGCCAGGGAAAATTTGACTTCTTCATTGGTTGGATATTATCATAATGACCAGAGTTGCCAGATGTGATTTTATAAATCCCCCATTTAGAAACTGAAATTCCCTAAAATTGAAGCTCATACCCCTTAAATTTAAATTTTTGCCGCATTTTAATGTCAAATGTAGAGAACAGCAAACCAAAATTTTACTACTTATCAACAGAAGGCCCTGGAAATAATTCATAGGTCCTATCGTCTTCGATTATATGAGAGTATAATTATACAGTTCTATGTATATACGCAAATTTAATTTACCATGACCCCTTATATCTCATAATTGTCCCTCCCCAACCATTTCTGCTTATAAAAATTCCTCTAGACGCTTTCTACGCAAGCTGGCAACGCTGATTACTATATAAATTTTTTGTATACGAAAGATGGCGATTATCTTCCCTCCTTCCCTGACTAGCGCTATGTCATCCTGGCGTCATTAAATTCACTTCTTGCCCATTCCATCGGTGTTGACAGTTCATTGTCCAAAACAAACCAAAATTTCTTCTTGTTCTTGTGTTGATGAATTCTTCGCACAGAACACTTATTTCCCTTTGCAGTTCAGTGTTGCCACCTCCTGAGCGCGTCAAATAGAACTTGGCGTTTTCGATTTACACTGATTATGATGTGAGTTGCGGAAGGCCAATCCAAACACGAAAACGACGCGATAGATATCCAACATTCCGATTTCGGGTAATTACGATTTGACTTTGTCATTTTTATTCGATTTGTTAAAAGTTACAGAATAGGGCTGAATGTTTTTATAAATATTATATTGATTAAATGGCCACGACGACCTCAGTGCACTTTCATGGCTCAAACAGTGACGCGTAGTTCAGTAGGCATGTAATGCATGCCAACGGCTTGTACGACACTTTACTTGTCATCGCGTTCGACTGCAAAAGGTTAAGGCTACGGCTCCACGGGCGAGAAATTGACGCTAGCAGTAGCCGTAAAACGAACTTAGGGTTCCACGGAACGGAATAGGAATAGCCGAACTGTACCGACTACAGAACTTGTGCGTATTACTCACTGGTAGAACTCCAATCGAAAAAACTATCTTTTTTTAAAACCTGGAAAAGCTTACCACCAATCGGAAATATATTCATCGCAAAGTGTATTTACTTTTGCAAAATGTCAAAATCATATACTATTTTCACACGCAATAACTGGCTGTGATACGGCATCGGCATTTTTCAGGAGGGGTAAAACGACTGTTTTTAAAATGTTTGAAAAACAAGATTTACTTGAATGTGCTGAAGTTTAAAAAAAACTAATTCAACTCCACAAGAAGTGATTTCCAACGGAATTAGCTTTCTTCTCTCTATGTATGGAGCGCCTAAGAAAACTACGTGCTTAGAAAAGTTTCGATATGCATGTTTTTTTAAAAGTACTCGAAACAAAAAACAAGTGCAGTTATCTTGTCTTCCTCCAACCTCAGCGGCTGCTCATCAACATCTTTTTCGGGTATATTACCAAGTTCAAAAAGACTGGGGATGGAAATTAGTCGACAGTTCATTAGAACCAATTCAAACTTTACTCCCCCTGCGCCGGAAAAACTCCTCAACACAATTTTTTGCAACTGTAAAAAGGGATGTAGCGCTAAATGTGGTTGCAAAAAAGTTGGACTGTTTTGTTCGGTAGCATGCACTAATTGTCAAAACCGGTCGTGCTCTAATGTTGAATCACCAACAATTGAGGATTCATTTGATTCTATCGAGGAGCCATGCGATGTATCATTATTGGGACAATTTACTTGCACCCAGGATGAACAAGAAGAAGAAGAACAAGAAGAAGAAGAACTAGAAGATGAAGAAGAACAATGAGAAGAAGAACAAGGGAAGCAGAAGTATTAGAAAATTATGAACCAGTTTGATAAATTTCCCGTTTTTTAAATTTATACCGCTTTATATAACTTTTATCATTTTTAACCCTTGCCAATATCAATTATTAAATAGCTTTAAATTAAACAGAATCATAACAGATCCGTGGAATAGGCCTACTGCGAAAACCACGTTAACAAACGCGCTAAGTACACTACCTCAAAGGTGGTGTAGAAACGTGTGCGCATATTATGACGATTACCACTTTTTGAATCGTTATATCTCAAAAACGGTGACTCTTAGGAAAAAAAGGAAAAAGGCATTTTTTATAGATAATTATCTAATCTACATTTTTTGTTAGAACTAATTTTACGATAAAACTTACCGTTTTGCTGAAAATCGCTAAAAACCATATTTGGTGACCTTTGACCCCGCGTAAAATTATTAGCACGGGTCGGATTTATGAGGACTTTTAGATTTCATTTATGATGGTATTTTGAACAACCCTGCCAATTTTCAGCTTGATGGTAATTTTTGTAGCCTCGGATGCGTAAGTTGACCGGAGTATAGGTAGTTTTAAGTGCGTTCAAGGGGTACATATTAACTGCTGATATTTATGGGATGTTGAGTGTTTCATCTTGCATTTGGATATTGCTTTGGTGTACGAGTGCGCTTATCCATATAGTTAAAAAATATATATTGTCAACCCTGAAATAAAGAATAACATTACGAAAAAAATATGTCAACAGTTAATAACTGCGTATCATGTGTTCTAAGACCTATATACAAATTAGGCTTTCCAGTTATATTCACAACGAAACCAATCTGTCGACATGTTGTGATGGGCATGAAGCCTCACGTTAAGAGAAACCAATCACTTTTAGTATGTATGCTATCATTTGCGTTGATTATTTTTGCCGTGTATTACAGACTAACCAAACTAACCAGATACACATCAATACTAGAGAATGCATACGACTTTGAAGAACTGTTACTATCTATATCTGCTTCAGTCGGTATAATTACAATGTATTTCGCCATCCATTTTCATTTCGATAGTCTGGACTTACTTATGAAATTGGTGGACAGCCGTAAGGAGTTCTGTATCCATTCACTCATAGATGGTGAAACGACAAAAGAGTTGGTTACATTTTCCAATACTTTTATGGCCTATTCATTCACTCATATGGTATTATTTGGTGTATACAGATGTTATCTGAACCTAAATTTACAAAACTTTATAGCTCAAATAGGAACATCCATTGCCTCTATCTTCTTGCAATATAGTTTAATATATAGTGCTGTTCTGATACTTATGTACCATAAGATATTCAGGGGACTGTTCGAAGATATAAATAAAGTTTTGGATGATATACAAGAGCTTGAACTTAATGTTGCACATCGTCAACTTGACAATCTGCTTAGCTTTTATTTAATGTTAAAAGAAAACTACCAGAAAACTGTAATTTCTTTGAATGTGGCTATAAAATATATACTGGCTTATTGTAAGTATAAATAAGAATTTTATATAAAAAAAGTCGATTTGTCGACTTTAAATTAGTCCAGGAACTGAAGCTTTTCACCTCGCAATTTTTACAGAATGGATCAATTTGCTTAAAAATTTGAGAATAAGTAGTGGATAGTCCAAGGATCAAAATCTATATGATGTCGAAAGGCGCTTTTACAATGGGGGTGGTTGCCACCCCATCTCGGGGGTAGAAATTTTTGTTTAATATCTAAGAAATCAATGTTTTTCGGTATAGGTACTCATTTACAATTCACTCAATTTGTGCCGCAGAAAAAATTTTTTTAAACCAATTTCTTGGAAATTAAATAATCTACAATTTCATATTTAATCATTTTTTCGTATCTCTGATGCTAATCTTTCTATTTTGAAGAAAATGGCATTTTTTACCAAACCACAAAAATTCGTTATTCGGTTTTAACTCCAGTTTTTTAAAAATTAATCATTGAAAGCCAGTCAAACTTCTAGAATCTATTAATAATACATAAATAAAGAAGAATGAATAAGGCCAATGACTAAAATCACCGCTAACTTACATTATTATGCTTCCAATTGAATTTCTCTTTTTTTTTTTTTCAAAAAAAATATATTGATTTTTTAACCGCAACTTTTTTATTTTTTATCTTAGAAAGTTTGGTGATAAAGAATTTTATAGGTTTTTATGAGGCTATTAATATTCTATCCTTTTAAAAATCCTTAGTGTCAAAAAGAGGTGACTTTGAAAGGGTTGGTAAAGGTGGTTTTTGCATGTTATTATAAGTTTTAATTGTCAATAGCTCATTCAATTTTTGCCGTAGGAAAAATTTTTTCAAACCAATTTCTTGAGAATTAAATAAACTACAATTTCATGTTTAAACATTTTTTCGTATCTCTGATGCTAATCTTTCTATTTCGAAGAAAAAGACATTTTAACCAAACTACAAAAATTAGTTAATCGCTTTTAACTCCATTTTATTAAAAACTAATAATTTTAAGCCAGTGAAACTTCTAGAACCTATTAATAATACATAAATAAAGAAGACCAAATAGGGTCAATAACTAATTTTAATTAGGCTGGTGATAAGGGGTTGTTTCCGATCAATTTTTTGCTGAAAAAATAGGGACTGACATTCTTTTCATTATAAGTCACTTAATTTTTGAGCTAGAGACTGTTTTTTATTTCTGGAGATAGATATTTTTAAATGATTTAAATTTGTTTAAATAAGTTATCCTCGAAAAATGCATAGTTTTCCCGTGGTTTGACTTTGAATCTACAATATTTAGCATTTGATGAAGAAGAGCTAACGTATAAAAAAGTATAGCTCGATTACTATTGGTTTTTAAAAAATTAAATAGACAGGATTTGTTTTTTTTTTTCAAAAGGTACATTTTTATTAAGTAAAGTTATTTTGATAAAATGAAAACTTTTTGAGTTATTAGCAGAAAACTGATTAAAAACATTGATTTTTTCGATATAAAACTAACACTTTCGATAGCGAATATATCGAAAAGTATTAATGTTATCAAAAAAATGTATAGAACATTTTTTCCTTAGAATGAATGTTTTTATCAACTTTTGCGGTCAAAATATAATAAAAAATTTCCACCCCCGAGATAAGGTGGCAACCACCCCCATGGTAAAAGCTCCTTTCGACATCATATAGATTTTTATCCTTGGACTATCTACTACAAATTTTCAAGCAAATCGATCCATTCTGTAAAAATTTCGAGATTTTGTTCTATTGTAAGCTTCATTACTTGGACTAAATGTTTAGACTAGGGCATTTAGCACAAAATAAATTGATTTTTAAATACAGTACTAGAGAATTGAAACTTTTTGAAATAAAACTGTATACTATTTTTATTCAGTTGCAATGCCAAGCCAAAACTGTCTTAATTTTTACTTAGTTCAGTGAGCGCAACCAGAACTTTTAGTGGCTCCTCAGAGAATGCATAGGTTGCTATATCAGCCGAAGTTTAAATTTTCCACTCTATTAGTCCCCGCATTGCAACTGACATGATGGTAGAAGATGCCTAGCGGCATCTGCTAAGTCAAAGTTTTCGTCCTAATAAAAATATTTAAAAATATTTTTAAAAAATATTTTTAAAAAATATTTAATTGAAAACTTATTGGATCATTTTCCTGGTAACACCTCCATGACTTCTAAAAATTGCAAGCCAGATGGATGCTGAAGCGAAGAAGACAAGAGGGAATTGTAAAATTTGCAATTCACGACCCCGCCTGTTCAGCGCGGAAAATTCCAACGGAAAATGGACTATGTTACTCAAAGGAGTAATACTAATAAAAAATAGAAATGAATACCATTTTTATTCCATTGTAAATGTAAAATGTATACCATTGCATGGCATTCAGGATGATGTCAGGAAAAAAGCCTAGGTACTATAGAAACATTGGTGAAATGTTACATTTTAAATTGCATGAAATGCATCCAAAAGTGGATAAACGTGTCAAAATAAGTGTTTTAATGTCAGATTTTGTTACTCGAGGCTTTTTGGGGTAGCTGAAAATCAATACACCATCAGCTTTGCAGTTACTGTGGGCACCAGGTAGGTACTCCGGGGGTCAGTTCTGATGGCGTATTCGTGTTCAGCAACCTCTAAAACCCGTGTAATCTGTTTGCATCCATCAATTTAGTTCAGAAATCGCTCGAAACTCCAGATGACGTGATCCTAGACACCAGGTGCTCCGGGTGTTGGTTATGATGCAGTATTCGTTTTCAGCAACCCCAAAAACCGCCCTAGTTATCTATTTGCATCAATGTAATGCCGAAAATCCTCTAAATAACAGAAGATTCCGTGTCTTAGCAGTGAAACTGGGCGTCAGGTATTCCGGGAGTCCGGAGGTTCTGATGGCGTAGTCGTGATCAGCGACCCCAAAAACACCCTAGTAACAAAATCTGGCCCTTAATATGCTTATTTTGACATGTTTATGAACTTTTGGATACATTTTAAAATGTAATTATGCATTTGCACCCATTTTTAAAACGTTTTTATATACTTGGCTTGGTCTGTGTCACGGACTCCGCAAATTTTGTAATCCATTTTAAAAATAGTTCTAGGCTACCTAGGTACCTGAAATTTTCAGAATAGCTTAGAACTAGCTAACAATGCAATATTTAACTGCTATTATACAGGGTGATTGATTAGTCGGGTAAAGCTCCGTATATCCGTTATAGTAATGGATAGCGATAAAAGTTAATAACAAAAATTGTAGCCAACTTTGAGCTTCACGTTACAAAATTAGTTAGAATGTTACAGGATGTTCGATAATATAGTGGTAGATCAAATTAAATTTTTTTAAATGGAACACCGTGTATTTTATTTTGTATTCGAAATCTTCGTAACTTCTCCATTATATATATATATATAGTGGCTAAACACCCCTTTAGGGGTTACGCCGCTTACGCTCTCTAGATCTATGGTTTGAGGTAGATCATTCCTCATGTTCGTTATTTAATTTTCTCGGTTATTTTTCTCCGCTCTTTCCTGTTTCTGGTTTTTTCTTTCCAATGTCGTATGCCCGCCTTGTTGAGATCACTTACTACTTCTTGTAACCATGTAGATCTTGGTCTTCCACGTCTTCTCTTGCCAGCTGGTGTCCATTCCAATATTGAGAATATCGTCGTAGTTGATCCGGATCTCCATATGTGTCCTAGCCATTTTGCTCTTTGCTGTTTTATTTTACACACTATATCTTCCTTAATTTCATCCAGTAGCTCAAGGTTCGTTCTTTGTCTAAATTCATTGTCACTTATTTTTATTGGTCCTAGTATTGCTCTTAGTATTTTTCTTTCTTGTATTCTAAGGTTTTCGTCTTGTTTTTTTGTCATGCTAAGAGTTTCTGCTGCATACATCATCGTCGGTCGAATTATTGTTTTGTATACTTTCATTTTTGATTTCTTACTCAATAACTTATTTTTAAGTAATTTTTTATTTGCATGGAAGCTCTTATTTGCTGTACTAATCCTTTCTTTGATTTCGGTTTCTCTTTCTCCATTGTTTGTTATTAATATTCCTAAGTATTTAAATTTTTCGACTTCTTCAAAAGTGTATTCTCCTACTCTAACCTTTCTCTTTTCAAAGTTTTTGTCAAATCTCATTATTTTGGTTTTTTCTTGGTTTATTTTTAATCCCATTACTTTTCCTTCTGTTACCAATTTGTTTAACATTCGTTCCATTGTTTTTCTATTTTTTGTTATTAGAACAATATCATCAGCGTATGCTGTTATTTGTCCTTCTCTCGTTCGGAGGGTGCCTTTGTTGATCTTCCTGACGATGTATTCTAGGGCAAGATTAAACAGAGTTGCTGATAATGAATCTCCTTGTCTCACGCCTTTATTGATGACAAATTCTTCTGTGTCGCCTACTTGAGTTTTTATGCTAACTACAGTTCTACTCATTGTCATTTGTATTAATCTTCTTAATTTATTTTGTATTCCCATTTCTTTCAGAGCTACCATTAATTTTGATCTTTTTATTATATCAAATGCTTGCTGAAAATCTATAAAAAGCAGTTCAATTTCTATTTTATGTCCATGTGCTTTTTCCATAATTTGTTTAATCGTATGTATGGCATCTGTTGTAGACTTTCCCTTAACAGATCCGCATTGATAGTGTCCTATGATATTCGTGGTAGCTTCGGTCAGTCTTCGTTGTATTAAGGCGGACATGATTTTATATGCTGTGTTTAATAGCGTCAGTCCTCTGTAGTTATTGCACACCTGTTGATCTCCTTTTTTATGAATCGTAATAATTTGTCCTTTGTACCATTCTTCCGGCATTTTTTCTTCGTTCCATATGTCTTTTATTAAATTGTATAATTTATCTTTTAATTCTTCACCACCTTATTTTATAAGCTCCATATTGATACAGTCCGATCCTGAGGCTTTACCATTACGGCTGCTATTAATAATTTCCTCAACTTCCTCTTTTGTTGGTATTTCTAGCTGGTTTCCTAACATCATCATCTCTTCTTCTATGTTTTCATTTAGGTCTTGATCTTCTTGTTCTGTTAATAAGTCTTTAAAATAGTTAGTCCAAATTTCTTTATACTCTTCATCGTTTTCTGATACTTTTCCATTTTTATCTTTTATGCCTTTTATCTTTCCTTTAAAAGTTTTATTCTGCTCACTAATTTTTTTATAGAATTCTTTTGTGTTTCTGTTCTTACTTTCTTTTTCTATTTCTCTTATCTTATCATCCAACCAGTCACGTCTAATTTTCCTTATTTTTTTCTTGCAATCATATATTATTCTATTGTATTCTTCCCTATAATCCTGTCTATTTGTTCTTATCCACATTTGTCTCATTTCTACCTTCTTTTTTAGCATGTTATGGCATTCTTCGTTATACCATTCTTGTCTTTTTTTGTTTCTTTTTATCCCGATGTGTGCATCCGCTGTTTCATTATACCCATCCGCTCCATTACAAAAATATAAAACTTTTGTTGTGTTATACAGGGTAATTACAAAGTTATAACCAATTTTATATGAAAATCGTAACAAACTCCCTGTATAAATAAAAATAAGCACAACGGCAAATGCTTATTGATGCCATATTTTTTTATTTATTGTCAGAATTTTCATAAATGATCGATATTGCTAATTTTTTTTATATTGAGTACAGGGTGAGTCAAAACGCAAGTACATTATTTTCTCAGTAATTTTAAATAAAACACCCTGATATCACTATCGAAAAGTACCATTACCGCACTTTAATTTTCATATAACATTCCCTATGTCTAAATTTATTAGTTTTTGAGATATTTTCATTTTTCAGAGCAAATTATTAATTACAGGTATAAGTCTTTCCAAATTTTAGGTAAGCCATGACTGAATTGTCTAAAACTGACAATTTACGTTTACTGATTTTCAACTTTTATTGCTATCTATTACTGTAACGGATCTACGGAGCTATACCCCACTAATCAATCACCCTGTATGGAAAAATCGTTTTTTTTTATTTCAAACTATTTTAAAATGTTACTAATGTAATGATATTTTAAAATACGTTATTAAATCGATATCTACAAATTGATGGTGGGTCAGTGGCATTAGACTACAGATCGAGAGTTCCCTAGTTCGAACACGGCTGTTGTGTATCATTTTTAATTTTTTTAATAAGTAATTAAAAGTTGATATACTTAAAATTCATATTTTATCACAGGGGTGGCCAAACTGAGGCTCGCGAGCCACATGTGGCTCTTTGAAGAATTATTTGTGGCTCTCAATAAATGTACCTGAATTACTTTTAATTTTTGTGTTTCAAAATGTCTGAAATTACTTAAGAGTTAAGCAGAACATAACTATTAATGACCACAACTTCGAAGTAGTAAAAGATTTTAAATATCTAGCGGCGGCAACCACAGATGACAACCAAATAATATGTATATATTATATTATAATAAGAGTTCTCAGCAAGGATAGCTGTGTGGAATAGAGCATTATACGATTATATACTTTATCATCATTATTAAGATCTAAGTTGCTAAAAAGAAAATTTAAAAGTGAAACATATGATAAGTTGCTACATATGAAAGTGAAACATGGACAAGCGGAAAATAGATAAGCTACTGGTATTTGAAAGGAAAGTTCTCAAAATGATATTTGGCCCTCAAAGATATGATGACAGGAGAGTGGAGAAGGTAACGTAATGCTGAATTCGTGACTGTGTATGGTACTGAAAACATCGTCATACATATAAAAGCTAAGATAAGATGGGCAGGTCATGTGGTAATATAAGAGGAGCACAGACTGTTAAAGACAGTGTTTTTTTAGAGACGGTAGAAGATCAGTAAGCCGTCCAAGAAAAAGATGGAAGGATGATGAAAAATCGAAATATCCTGAATTAGTAAAGACTACTTGTAGATTTATTGGCATAGTTGAAACAACGATTTGAACCAATTTATTTCACTTTAAAATTAGTGTAGTCCAAACAGTAAGAGAAAAATTTAATACCTTTTTTACACCTCTTTTTAAATAATTGTTTAATTGTGGCTAGCGAAAAATTTCAAATTCTGAAAAATGGCTCGGACTTTCAAGGAGTTTGGCCACCCCCGTTTTATAAGTTAATTATTATACTCTGGGCTAATTAGCAAAATACAAGGAAAAGTTATTTACCAGCAATTTTATTGCTGGAATCGAATTTTATTATTGTATGTATTAATAATATAGATATGCAAAGTCCGCAGACTACTTCCTAGTCCGTGCTACTTTTTTTATTAACAAAATGGCGCCCGAAAATCGTGTTTTTTTCAATTTTTGCTCTATAACTCAAAAGATTTTAACTTTAGACCAAAAACACCCAAATAAAAATTCACCGCAAATAAATTCTGCATAAAGACTTGTTTTTTCCGATTTACTTCAACGAAAACTTTCCCCGTAAAAGGCGGGTTTTTTCAACAAAATCTTTAATTTTAAACTAAACTTTTAGATAAGTATTTGTTAATCAATAAATAAATAACATGGTAACGTAAAAGCCCTTTCCGTATATATTATAATTCCAGAAGTCTATGGAAATTGAATGAACAGTTTAGCAACAATTAAAATATTAATTCAAAATTTACGGTCACTATAATAACGACAATAATTATGGTGCATAATAATAACTATAATTTGTTCATAAAAAGACACTATACCTATCTAATGTACTTTACAGAATTGAAATTGGACTGTTTAAGCGGCCTCAGGAATATTTTAAAATTATAAACAATTTTTTGGTTTATAAACAAATAGAATATCTCGAGAAATATTAAACTAAATTAAACCGTGAAAACGGTATTCGAAACACAGCGGCAGGACGCTTCTTTTAAAAGAAAAAATGTTTAATTATGATAAGTAGTTCCTGAGATACAACCGGTCAAAGTTGACCGGAATTTACGGCAAAGATGTAAACAATAGGATCATAATTTTCAAACCATCACCTTTTTATTTTTGTCCTCTTTATCCACACCAATTTTCATATCTTTAAAATCCTCATAACATATATTACTATAATAAAAACTATCGATAATACGTGTGAAAATTGCCAAAAATAGCAAAATTCCAATCAAAAATTAGGTTGGAGAAAATGTAACCCTCAAAGTTCAAAATCGGTATACGTAAACAAAATGCATTTTCTCGGCTTCCCATGGAGCAATTTCCTTCATTCTTTTTTTGTTCCCTAATAACTCGAGTAGAGCTATCGAACTAACGCATTATTAAATGTTGAACTTGCTTTTGTTTTGTTATAATAGATTAATTTATTTATAAGAACAGAAAATTACATATTTTTTCCAGTTGTAGGCTTTTTTAGATAAACCTACTACAAGTGTACCTTTTAAAGTTAAAAACATAAATATTCTCATTTGAAAGCTGTATAATTATTTAAACAATTTTTATTTAAACAAATTAGAATATTGTGTTATAATAAATAAATTAATTTATTATAACAAAAGAAAAGCAAGTTTGACATTTAGTAATGCGTTAGTTCGATGTCTCTACTCGAGTTACTTGGGAACAAAAAAAGAATGAAGGAAATTTCTCCATGGGAAGCCGAGAAAATGCATTTTTTTAACGTATACCGATTTTGAACTTTGAGGGTTACATTTTCTCCAACCTAATTTTTGATTGGAATTTTGCTATTTTTGGCAATTTTCACACGTATTATCGATAGTTTTTATTATCATAATATATGTTAGGAGGATTTTAAAGATATGAAAATTGGTGTGGAGAAAGAGGACAAAAATAAAAAGGTGATGGTTTGAAAATTATGATCCTATTGTTTATATCTTTGCCGTAAATTTTGGTCAACTTTGACCAATTGTATCTCAGAAACCACTCGTCATAATTAAGCGTCCCGCCGCTGTCTTTCGAATACCGTCTTCACAATTTAATTTAGTTTAATATTTCCCGAGATATTTTATTTGTTTATAAGCCAAAAAATTGTTTATAATTTTAAAATATTCCTGAGGCCGCTTAAATAGTCCAATTTTAATTCTGTAAAGTACATTGGATAGGTATAGTGTCTTTTTATGAAAAAATTATAGTCATTCTTATGCATCATAATTATTGTCGTTATTATAGCGACCGTAAATTTTTAATTAACATTTCAATTGTTGCTAAACTGTTAATTCAATTACCATCGGCTTCTGGAATTATAATATATACGGAAAGGGCTTTTACGTTACCAAGTTATTTAATTATTGATTAACAACTACTTATCTAAAAGTTTAGTTGAAAATTAAAGATTTTGTTGGAAAAACCCGCTTTTTCCGGGGAAAATTTTCGTCGAAGTAAATCGGAAAAAACATGTCTCTATGCAGAATTTAATTGCAGTGAATTTTTATTTGGGTGTTTTTGGTCTAAAGTTAAAATCTTTGGAGTTATAGAGCAAAAATTGAAAAAAAAAGATTTTCGGGCGCCATTTTGTTTATAAAAAAAGTAGCACACTATCTGCGGACTTTGCATATCTATATTATTAATATATACAATCATAAGATTTGATTCCAGCAATAAAATTGCTGGTAAATAACTTTTCCCAAAAATGGCCTATTCTCCGATAATCAGCCCAGACTATTGTTATATAAATATTATATACAACATTTTAAACATCCATGGTATTATCAAAAGTACTTTTTTTAATAGTGTAGTTTTTGAAATTATAATTTTAACAGTTAATACACCTACTAAAAATTCATATTTTATTTTTTCGAAACATGTTGTGTCCTGTATACAAACAAAGCCGTGTTATTATAAAAAGTACTTTTTTATTATACATAGTGTAATTTTTGGAATTTTAAGCATTTTATATCGTCAAAATATTTTATATTCTCAAAAATTGGAATAAATCCTTTGTAAAAGGTATAAAATTTATTAATATCCATAAAGGGCTACATCAGAACAAAACGTTTTCGATTTTATTACAAAATCATCATCAGTGTAAGACAGTCTGGATGCAAGCTGAGCCACCAAAGAAATATAGGGGTAATAACCCTTCATTGCCGTAAAGTCATCGAAATGTAAACAACTAAATTTTTTGCATCCCACATGTTGGGAAGTTAAATACCTTACCTTAGGGCATTATTCCTGGTGCCATTTGCCCATCACAAGGCATTTTAAGTAAATATGCATCTGTAAAGCATAAATTTTATATTTGAAGGGTTATTACCCCTATATTTCTTTGGTGGCTCAGCTTGCATCCAGACTGTCTTACACTGATGATGATTTTGTAATAAAATCCAAAAAAGTTTTGTTCTGATGTAGCCCTTTAGGGATTTTAATAAATTTTATGCCTTTTACAAAGGATTTATTCCAATTTTTGTGATTGATGGTATACAGCCAACTACAGGAAAAATTTTCTTTCCTTGTGGATTTTATATTCTCTCCTATAAATAATAAAAACCTTTGATTATAAAAAAGTTCTTTTTTATAAAAGTGTAATTTTCTATAGGTAGTAATCTTTTTCCTGATATCATCCTGAACACAATGCAAAAAGTTGCAAGTCTGTAGGTGCTATGAATCTAAATCCGGTTCAAAGTCTCCATCATTGTCAGAGTCGTCACTTGAGAAATAATACATCTTAATCAAAGTCTACTAAATCAGTAAAAGCACAACTAAAGTACTTTACACGTACACAATAACACTATTTTGTTCGTAGAATTGTTTTTTACTTTCCAGCACTATTGTTTTTATCGAATTGTTTATCTTTATAGGCGAACACTCATGTTTGTAGAATGATTAATGTTCTAAGCAAAGAAGTTGGTCAGTCAGAACCCGAAAAGAAATAAAAATATATTAAAAACAAGTTGTGTATCTTTTTTGATACATATGGCCCTTACGCGAAAGTCTTCGAAAAACTTTATGCTAGGCCAGTGTATCGAAAATGATACACACTTGAAAAATACAAAAATAAACTGCAAAAAAATAAAAAAATTACTTAAGCCGCCCTAAAATAACATAAAAACTCTATTCATTCAAAAAAACATTTTGGCCTAGAACGAAATTTTTGTGAACTAGCCGTGGGGCTGAGGGTGTTAAAAACTGATATATTTCTGTATTTTCAGTGCTAAATGCCCTTGTCTACTTGTTCGGTTCGATTATAATGTATCACTTTATTAGTTTTTATTAATCTGACTTTTTCTAGGTACGATGATTCTATCAATAGCTGTATTTTTGGTTTGGACAAATCGATTTTTCCAGGATCCTAACAAAAATGTTTTACTTTTCGTAGATATTTTTTTTCGCTCTCGTACTGTGTATGATATATATGTTTATTGTACGGTAAATAGGGAATCAAAAATTAAAAGATTGGTAAGTGTAAACCTTTATAGGCCTGGATCCCGTGCACCAAAAAAATTTATTAATAGCAGGATGAAAATTTGTTAATAGCTTAACGGTGTCTCGTCGGACAAACTTTGATGTATGGGAACACTAGTACAGGGGAAGTTGTGGATATTTAGCAAATATCCACAATAGACAATAGCACACTTTATACAGGGTATCCAGAAACTCTACCGACAAACGAAGACAGGAGATTCCTCAGATAATTTTAAGACAATTTAATCCAATTCACCTAGTCCGAAAATGCTTCTTAAGGGAGCTAGAGCTCTTTGAAGACGGCGTCATGAAATTAGTTTTTCTTAAATACCTTCAGAACGCTTCTATTTAGAAAAACGAAAATTGGTACGCGTATTTACTTTTTAGAGATGAATCGAATCCATGCATTGCAAATTTCTAGTACCGATCATAGGCGTCCGTTTTGGGTAGAGCAACGGGTATTTTATCGAATAACTTTTTTGTCCTTAACTTTTATGCATCTTTTACACCGGATTATTAAATTGTGAGGTATTCTAGTACTAAAAAATACTCCTGCTTTAAGTCGGTAGGACACACCGTTTTCTAGAAAAATCGATTTGAAACTTTTTCGTTTTTGGAATTTGAAAAAAAAAATTGAAAGAACTTTTTAACAAAAACCGAAGTATTTTACCAACATAAAGTAAGAATAACTTTTAGTACTCGAATACCCCATAATTTAATAATCTAGTGTCAAAAATGCTCAAAAATTCAAGACAAAAAGTTATGCTATAAAATAACTGTTGACCTACCCAAAACGGACGCAGTCTAGAAATTCGCAATTAATGAAATCGATTTATCTCTGAAATATAAATAAATGTACCAGTTTTCGTCTTTCTAAACAGTTTTTTTTTTAATTTTTTTTAATTCAAAAAGCGAAAAATTTTCCTGGTGTGTTCTACCGATTTAAAACAAGAGTACCTTTTAGTACTAGAATACTTCACAATTTAATAATACAGTATCAGAAATGCATAAAAGTTAAAGATAAAAAAGTTATGCGATAAAATAACCGTTGCCCTACCCAAAACGGAAGCCTATGATCGGTACTAGAAATTTGCAATGGATGGATTAGATTTATATCTTGAAGATAAATACGAGTACCAATTTTTGTTTTTCTAAATAGAAGCGTTCTGGAGGTATTTAGGAAAAACTATTTTTTTTTTGTTCTGATTCTGGCCTTGGTTTATAACCTTTAGCCACGTAATTAAATATAAAATTATTATTCATTTATAAGTACAAAATTGTCCAGTATACACTTAAAATAAAGAATAATAAAAAATAAAGCTTACAAATAACAATGTCTACTTACTATGTTAATAAATACAACTATGCTAATTTTTTTTCTTTTTTTTTTTGTTTTTTTTATTTTTTTTTTTTTGTTTTTTCTTCACTACGGTAGGAACTAAATCCGATTCATCCTCTCGGAGATTTAGAACCACTTAGTGATTTTTTTTTATTTATTAATTTTTGTTTATTTTTTAAAAATAAATTAAATGAAAAACTAATTACAAGACGCCATCTTCAAAGAGTTCTAGCTCCCTTAGGAAGCATTTTCGGACTAAATGAATTGGGTTAAATTATCTTAATATTATCTGAAGAATCTCCTGTTTTCGTTTGTCGGTAGAGTTTCTGAACATCCTGTATAATATATGAACAAATATTTGCCCGAAAAATATGTTGGACATTTTAATAAGTCCGACATATAGAACATGTCAATAAAATATGGAAAAAACAATGGAAAAATATTTCAAGCATGTCAAAAATTTATATTTTGCTTTACATCAAGAACTTCCTTCGCCTCCTGAATATACAGGGTGTCCCGTAAAGATTGGTCATAAATTATACCACACATTCTGGGGTCAAAAATAGTTTGATTGAACCTAACTTACCTTAGTACAAATGTGCTCAGAAAAAAAGTTACAGCCCTTTGAAGTTACAAAATGAAAATCGATTTTTTTCAGTATATCGAAAACTATTAGAGATTTTTTATTGAAAATGGTTATGTATTATTCTTATGGCAGGAACATCTTAAACAAAATTATAGTAAAATTCCCTTAAACCCCCCCCCCCCCAAACTTTTGTGTACCTTCCAATTAATTCATTATTACGGTACCATCAGTTAAAACACAACGTTTTTAAAATTTTTTGCCTAAAAATTTTTGGGGGTTCTGTTCCTTTAAACCCCCCAAATGTTTGTGTACGTTCCAATTAAACTATTATTGTGGTATCATTAGTTAAATACAGTGTTTTTAAAACTTTTTTGCCTCAGTCTTTTATGATAAGTCACATTTTATCCAGATGTGGCTTCTTTTTCAAAATATACCTAAAAATGTAAATTATAGATAAATTTTCAGATTATTAACAAGTAGTGTCTATAATCATACTTATAGGGGAGTGCATATAGATTTTCACTTCGGAAAAAATCAAACAAAATTGAACTTTTTGTAATTTCATTAAGAAATGTTTAATAAACAACATATCAAAAAGTTCTACTCGAGAAGTAGGTACAAATACATGTTTTTTAAATGGCTCCGAAAATATAAATTTTTGAAAAAAACTGACTTGGCCATTGAAAAATTCAGACAATTTAAAAAAAAACCTTATATAAAGATTTTTCTAAAATTAAATCTGTAGCTTCTATAATTTTTTATTTGTAACGCTAAAGTCACCCTTCTCACAAACATTGGCGCACTGTAAACTAGCGTACGGCGAAGTGCACAGTTGAGTTATTTTAATGTAATTCTTTAATTAATCGATCAAATGAAATTTCACAAATTGAACATGAAAGAAGAATAATTAAGCTATCATATAATGTTTATTTAAAAAATTCCTGACGCCGTGGTGTTAATCGATTTTAATTTTGCAAAATTGCAAATGAAAGTACACTTCTATACGCAAAAAAATTTTCAACTTGCTATCTGCTTTATTTTCAGTTCTGTAACATTTCGAAAAAATGAATTTTTTTTACGAAAGCTGGATTGCAAAATTTATTTTGCAAAATCTATTGAACCGATCTTAATGAAATTTACAGTACTGTTTTACTGTATCATAAAGTTTTTCATTGTGAAATATGAAGGTGTTAAATGTAGCATAAATGGTTGAAAAACGTAAAATGCGAATACTTGTTTTTGTATGTTTTTTTCACAATTATTGCTATTTTGCAACAAGGGTGACTATCTTTTAAATTTTTAAACATTTCTATATTGTAGGAAATTTAATTACGCAACTTTTATATTAGTACAACTTATCTCGGAAATGAATACTTTTAAAGTTATAATCAAAAAACCAAGAAAAAAATCGAATTTTTCCTTAATTTTTTGACATTTTGATTATTTAAACAATGTTCCGGACTTTTTTGAGCGGGAGGATAACTCAAATATTATTATTTGATTTATTTTCAAGCAATTTCTGCAAAAAAAATTGAGCCACCTCTCAACGTCCAAATGTACTAATATTTTTACAGATGCGCCCTGTATACAAATATATGTGGTGGATTCGACAAATATTCAAAATATCTCGATAAACACCGGCTTATCAAAAAAGTACTACGGGGCAAAAAAGTTTTAAAACATTGTGTTTAACTAATGGTGCCACAATAATAATTTAATTGGAACGTACACAAAAGTTTGGGGGGTTTAAGGGAACAAAACACCCATAAAATTTTTATGGGGTGCACAAATTTCACTTTAATTTTTTTGTAAGATGTTGCTACCATAAAAATTCCACATGTCCATTTTCAATAAAAAATCTCTAAGAGTTTTCAATATATGAAAAAAAAATCGATTTTCATTTTGTAATTTCAAAGGGCTGTAACTTTTTTGTGTGCACTATTGTATAATATATAGGTAAGTGAGCTTCAATCAACCTATTTTTGATCCCAGAATCTGTGGTATAATTTATGACCAATCTTTTGGGGACACCCTGTATATTTAAGTATAACCTGCCAAAGCGAGATATTTCGACTATCGTCAGATTAAAAACTCGACAAGGAAAATATGAGGCACATCTACACAAATTAGGAATAGTTAATTCATCAGTTTGTTTTTGTGATAATGTTTCAATTAGATATTTGAATCATATTATTTTCTTTGAATGCAAAATTAACGAGAGCTATATTGACCAATTATTATATTACAATTTTAGTGTAGAAAACAGAGGTTGAACCTTGAAAAATGGACACAAGTCCGGTTTTATTTTTTTTTTTTTCTGTTATATCAAGGGGTGCTTATTATAAGAATAACTTTTTCTGAAAAAACTTCGCCCCGGAACCCCCCTTTTCACCCCTTAAAAGGGGGTAATTTGTGGTTTTTGCGAAACGTAGCCCTTCCTGTACCTTTTACAAAAAATTTATTTATAGAAATATGAAGATGACTATATTTTCTACGATTTATTTCCCGACAGCATATGTCTATCATCCACCATTTAGCGCGGGTGGCGCCCCAAAGTTGACAAGTTTTTAAAAAAGATGTTTTTAAAAAAAAATATTTTTCGCTATCTGTAACGTAAATTAAGAAGGAATCCTGAGGAAATTATTCACAAATAAGTGATTGATTTTTTGGTATAGGTTTAGCTTAAGGGTAGTTGCCCTATTTTTAATTACAGGGTGTTACATTTTAAAAAACCCCTTTTTATACCATCTGAACCGTTTATGCTAGAGTAAAAAGACTTTCAGCGATTACCCATGCACTGGTGCTATTTACAAATTGATATAATGCACCCCCAGTTTTCCCCGGAACCACCCAAACAAAAAGAAGAATTAATAAATAAAGTGATTTTCTTAGAATCCTTCACACACAATGCCCTTTATTAATATGCTTCATATATCATTTTGTGCACGTTATTATTACCCATGCATGGACACCAAAAGCGATTTCCCAGTGCAACCCCTGTAGCCAAAAAAAAAATAAATAAAATGGGGGTTGAAATCCTTTTTTTTGCTTTTTGATCCATATGGGCATAAGCTTCATCAATAGTGCTTTTCAAAAATATATATGGTTATTGCAACATCCCTGCGGAAACCACCCCTATCCTTGAAAATATACTGAAGAAACTACCCCTATCCCTTGGCGAGGATGTTTTTACGATTTTCTCATTACCTATGCATTCTTTTTAAACAAAACTTATACAAGGTTAAAGGCCACTATTTACTCTAAAAATTAGGACCTATTCATTTTTTTCGTATAAGCAACCGTTACGGCACAGTGGCGCCGCCAGTTTGTGTTTTTTTTTTGTCATCTGTTCATTTTATTGATAAAGTACTTATGTAAAATAAAACAACACAGTGTAACCTACCAATTTTGACCTATGCACATTTTACATTCTTTGCTCCCCAAAGCCACAGTGGTGGCCCAAAATCAATTTTTGCATATTTTCGCCACCTACACGCATTTTATTGCATTAATGCTACCTTAATAGCACAATATTGACCCCTAAGTGGTCGCTAAGTAGTGGCGGATCCAGGGAGGGGTGATGGGGACGATTACCCCCACCCCTCTCAAAGCAAGTGATATTATATTTAAAGATTATAAAAATATTCATTTATTTTTATAGAAATAGTTATATTATGTTAATATTATTTTTATAAGAATGACTTTTTATGCTTTAGCGACAGTGGCGGATCCAGCATCGTTAAGAGGGGTTGCCAATTGGCTAAATTTCTATAAAAATAAATGAATATTTTTATAATCTTTGAATATAATATCACTTGGTTTGAGAGGGGGGGAGGTGATCACCCCCATCACCCCTCCCTGGATCCGCCACTGCTTAGCGACTACCTAAGGGTAAATATTGTGCTATTAAGGTAGCATTAATGCAATAAAATGCGTGTAGGTGGCGAACATATGCAAAAATTGATTTTGGGCCACCACTGTGGCTTTGGGGCGTAAAGATTGTAAAATGTGCATAAGTCATAATTTGTAGGTTGCACTGTGTTGTTTTATTTTACATAAGTACTTTATCAATAAAACGAACAGATGACGAAAAAAAAACAAAAACTGGAGCCAGCCAAAGCGTATATGAGGTTTACGGCGCCACTGTGCCGTAACGGTTGCTTATACGAAAACAATGAATGGACCTAATTTTTAGAGTAAATTGTGGTCTTTAACCTTGTATAAGTTTTGTTTAAAAAGAATGCATAGGTAATGAGAAAATCGTAAAAACATGCTCGCCAAGGGATAGGGGTAGTTTATGCAGTATATTTTCAAGGATAGAAGTGGTTTCCGCAGGGATTTTGCAAAAAGGGGTTTTTTAAAATGTAACACCATGTAATTAAAAAAGGGGCAATTAGCATTAAGTGAAACCTATACCAAAAAATCAATCAATTATTTCTAAATAATTTCCGCAGGATCTCTTCTTAATTTCTGTTACAGTTAGGGAAAAAATATATTTTTTTAAAACATCTTTTTTAAAAACTTGTCTATAACTGGAAAGACAGATGGAAAGTATTGGCGAATACTTCAAATAATCGTTATTATAAGATTCATCCTGTGTTACCATCCTTAACAGAATTACCACATATATTTCAATATAACATAACTAAACGATCAGCTGCAACTATCGTTAGACTAAAAACTAGTCACGGTGCTGATCCAGCTCACCTGGCTAGATTCAACATTATCGAATCAGGAAAGTGCTCCTGCGATAATATTTCCCAGTGTGATATTAATCACATCCTTTTTGGATGTTTTAAGAATAAAACGCTTTCAGATATATTTTCTGAAAACCTTGTAAAAAGTAAGGTGCAACTTCCAGCAAACATAACCCATCTGCTGTCACTCAATCAGAAATCAATATTTGAACTCGTATGCTTCTATACGCTTCCGGATATATAATTTAGATTTGTAACAGTCAAGTTTCAGTTCGTAAATATACCATAATTAATAACTTATAATAAGATTATATTAATATGCAAAAATCTGTGGCAAATGGACTAGTTTCCATGCCAAACATCACCATCATCATCATCATCATTAAAAACTTGTCAACTTTGGGGCGCCACCCCCGCTAAACGGTGGATGATAGATAGATGCTGTCGGGAAATAAATCGTAGAAAATATAGTCCTCTTCATATTTCTATAAAAGAAATTTTTTGCAAAAGGTAAAGGAAGGGCCACGCTCCGCAAAAACCACAAATTACCCCATTTAAAGGGGTAAAAAGGGGGGTTCCGGGGCGAAATTTTTTCAGAAAAAGTTAGTCTTATAATAAGCACCCCTTGATATACTAGAAAAAAAAAATAAAGCCGGACTTGTGTCCATTTTGCAAGGTTCAACCTTTGTTTCCTACACTATTTAAGACAAACACAAGTCTACTTTCCAATTAGTATAAAATATCTAGTAAGTTGTCATGAAATGGAGTGTGTGTGTTCACAAAGAGGGGATGGCATTAGATGAACTTTTTGCCACAGATATTTGGAAGTTGAAGATTGAAGATGTCATATTAAATTTTTATTTTAGAATCTTTAAGAAATTGTATGATAATATCATTAATAGTTTTGGTATTGAAGCTTAGTAGATGTGAAATATTCAGCGGTAAATGAAATGGAAATATTTAAATTACTCATAAACTACTTGAAAGAAACAAATATAGTCATTTAAATAAAATAGATATTAATATAACAAAACTCATAAATTACTGACGGACCTGCATCCAAGCCATTTTTGAAGTTATACTTCTTTAGGCGCGATTGAGATTGAGGGCGAATTTATATTGATCTGCGCGCATGCGCACACCGAAAGTTTAATATTAGTCTTTATACGGGCTCTGATTGGGTGTTGAAATGATCTGTCAATATTTGTTCAATATGGAGGTTATCGGTAAACAAAAATGTTGTATAATATATTAGTCTTTATTGTTGTGAGGACAGAAATAAAATCAAATTTATAATTATAGTGACTTTTTAAATAGTTTTGAAAAGCCACATGTACGTAATTCTAAATGTTTCAGTTGTATTGCAATAAAAAATTATCTTCTTACCTATTTGGAAAATGTAAAAAAAATAATGTACTTACCTAGTACTTGCTATGCTATACCCCTAGTAGGCAATGCTTTAATTTACATAATCTGATTACGAACAAACTTTCTACAAATTTTCATCTAATGTATCGTTTTCTTACTCTATATATTGTTGTATTTTAATTCGACAAAAATCAAACTAATAAAAATTCATATAGACAAAATGTCAAAAAGTTGTTCAGTTTGTGTATATTCCCACATGACGTATACGCGAAATTGGTGCAGTTTGCAATCGCTGCGACTCTCGTACTGCGGGATACACGGGAAGTAAGTTCAAGCCCAATGCAAGTTATATCTTTTTTTTATTTTTTTTATAGATTTTATGATTGTAAGTATATTATTATATAATTTTTTTCAGAAAATACGTATTTAATTAAAATTTTTGGCAACAATTATTGTTCAGAAATCATTTGTGGCATTTTTCAATGTTTGTGTGTGTTTTATTCTTTTATTTTTTTAATTTTTGGTATTGTTTTAATAAAAATTTTTGGAAAGTAGTAGAGAAACTGTTTAAAGTATATTGATTTCGTTGAAATCATATAATAGAAATATAACTTCTTACGTGCGTACAAAAGTAGACACATTCTTTTTTTTTTTTTCACTTACACGCAAACCATAGAACATGTCAAAAGACAGGAATTATCTTGGCGATAAAATAGCAGTCTCATTTTTGAATGACAGGTTAATGAAAGGGTAACAAATCAACTGGAAGTTCTGTCCAACCAAATACATGGGACGTTTTCGTAGTCTGACGTTCCAAACCTGTAACCTGTTCCACAATTAAAACTTCCACTGTTCCAGTGCTCCCGTACATCAAAGTTTGTCCGACTAGACATCGTTAAGTTATTAAAAAAATTTCAGCTCGTTATTAATAAACTTTTTTGGTACGCGGGATCTAGGCCTATTAATTATACATAGTATAGCGTCTAGAGCACTGACATTCTCATCTCACTTTATCTTTGGAAATGGAAATCCATTCTGAATGAAAATTCATCTGAGACTTTTCTAATCAACAGACAGAGTGATTGTAGCGGGCTCTGAACGAACTGAAATATAAGACGGCTTTAGTTTCGTTTTGCAACGAAATGAAAATTTTTATTCACTATTATTTCTATTTGTTTACTCCTATCTGAGTATTAGGGTACATTTTTCGTTGAATTTTTTTCGCGCTGGATAGGTGGGTTGTGAATTGCAAACTGTAGAATTCCCTCCTTCTTCTCCTTATTTCCGGAGAAATTAGTGTTATCTCTTGTAATTTTGTCTTTCAGTTCTTGGATTGTCTGTAACCTATCTCTATTCACTTTTCTTTTTAAATAACCTCCTAAAATAATCTAGTTCTCCTCTTCTTCCAATCCAACCACTGAGAAATGTATTGTCGAGAAAATCACGAAACGAACACCTCGAAGATAATAAGGAGGTAGTCCATCCTGTCAAAACTAGGGATGGGAAAAACCTACGGTTTTTCTACTACCTACCACGGTAGAAATTGCATTTTTAACACGTTTGTAGAAAAAATAATTTTTTTAAGTTAAATTGTGTCTTATTTTCCAAGTAGAATAGTAATTTAAAATAAATGGTACTCCGTTAAAAGTTTAAACATTTTATTGGGGGTGTTTTCGATGTCTATTAATCTAGAATGACCATTTCATAAGTGAGCCATGAAACTTACCCCATATTTTTTTGCTATTTTATTGCTAATTTATTACGCAAATTAAAAATTTATTGCTTCATCCCCTTTAGAGAAACAGGTGGCCATTCCAGCTTAATATTAAGCTAGAATAGCCAACATTCATATATCCGGAACGAAAGTAGATAGACAGTTGCTTCCGGTCGCCTATTTTATTCTTAATTAATTGCTAATTTATTAAGCAAAATAAAAATTTATTGCTTCATCCCCTTCAGAGAAACAGGTGGCCATTCCAGCTTAATATTAAGCTAGAATAGCCAACATTCATATATCCGGAAAAAAAGTAGATAGAGAGTTGCTTCCGGTGACCAATTTTATTGCTAATTAATTGCCAATTTATTACGCAAAATAAAAATTGATTGCTTCATCCCCTTCAGAGAAAGAGGTGGCCATTCCAGCTTAATATTAAGCTAGAATAGCCAACATTCATATATCCGGAACGAAAGTAGATAGAGAGTTGCTTCCGGTGGCCTATTTTATTGCTAATTAATTGATTATTTATTACGCAAAATAAAAATTTATTGCTTCACCCCCTTCAGAGAAACAGGTGGCTATTCCAGCTTAATATTAAGCTAGAATAGCCAACATTAGCTTCTTCCGGCGTAGGTAGCTTCCGGCGGTATATTTTATTGCTAATTAATTGCTGAAGGATTTTGTATACAAGAATTTACAAACTCACCCCCTTCAACCCCTACCGTTATCATCATTCCCCGGAATCCACAAACATGAAAATAACCAGTTTAAAAACCTACAACCAAGTGGGTATTTTTTGCTTATTAATTGCTACAGGTCTAAGCCAAAAATGAATGTTTTGCTTCATCCCCTAACGAGCCATAACGGCTACTGCGGTTTAATACTTAAGGCTACAATACCCAACACTCCTATTTCAGGAAAGAAAGCAGATAGAGGGTCGCTTCTGGCGGCATATTTTATTTTTAATTAATTGCTGAAAGATGGGATATACCAGAATTTACAAACTCACCCCCTCCAACCCCTAGCGTTATCATCGTCCCACGGATTTCACAAAGAGTGAAAATAACCAGTTTAAAAACTTAAAACCAAGCGGGTATTTTTTTATAATTAACTGCTGCAGGTCTACGCCAAAAACGAATTATTTACTTCATCCCCTAACGAGAAACAATGGCTACTGCGGTTTACATCTTAATCTACAATACCTAATACTCCTATTTCAGGAACGAATGCAGATAGAGTGCCGCTTCCAGCGGCATATTTTATTGCTAATTAATTTCTGAAAGATATGGTATACAACAACTTACAAACTCACCCCCTCCAACCCCCACCGTTATCATCATTCCCCGGATTTCACAGAAAGTCAAAATTACCTGTTTTGAAAACCTAAGACCAGGTGGGTATTTTTTCCTAAGCAACTGCTGCAGGTCTACGCCAAAAAAGATTTTACTGCTTCATCCCCTAACGTGCCACAATGGCTACTGCGGTTGAATACTTAAGCTACAACACTTAGTTCTCCTATTTCAGTAACGAAAGCAGATAGAGGGTCGCTTCTGGCGGCCTATTTTATTGCTAATTAATTGCTAATAAACGAAACTGAAACAAATAATGAACAAGGAAGGAATAATAATAAATGACGATAAAACAATAATGGAAAGATGGAGGGAACATTTCCAGCTGTTACTGAATGGAAATCAAGTGAACACAATGGAGAGGGAAAGCCACATAAAGAGAGTATCCATAAGAAACACGGAAAATCCAGAAACTATAGAAAAAGAAGAACTAGAAGAAGCAATAAGAAAGATAAAGATTGGAAAAGCACCAGGAAGCGATGAAGTAGCACCAGAAATGATGAAATATATAGGAATAAAAGCAAAAGAAAAATTGTTATACATATATAACCTAATATGGAAGAGAAAAGTAATACCCAGAGAATGGACAAATGCAGTAATTATACCTATATACAAAAAAGGAAACACAAGAGACTGTAAGAACTATAGAGGTATATCACTACTATGTGTAGCAGCAAAAGTATACGAAACCATAATAGAAAGGAAAATCAGAAAAGAAATAGGACATAAATTAGAGGACGTACAAAGTGGATTCAGGAAAGGACACAACACACAAGACCATATATTTACCATGCAACAAGTAATAGAAAAAGCATTAAAGAAAAATAGAGAAATATACCTGAGCTTTATAGACATGGAAAAAGCCTTCGACTCAGTCAAAAGAAAAGATATATGGGAAAGCCTAAAGAAGAAGGAAGTAAGCGAAGAACTGATAGAAGCAACAAAGAGTATATACATGAAAACAACAAATACAGTAAGAATGTTAAATATACAGTCAGAACCATTTGAAACAACTCAAGGAGTTAGACAAGGGGGAAGTCTCAGCCCAGTGCTATTCATAAATG